>NC_090265.1:616783678-617009313 GCF_040414725.1 Anabrus simplex | reverse complement strand
TACTCGTTGCTATAATACATCAAGAGGCAGTGAATAAGCTTTGTGTTGTGTTGTGTTGTGTTGTGTTGTGTTGTGTTGTGTTGTGTTGTGTTGTGACTCTTCTGGAGGGAGGAGAGCTCACGTAGCTGTATGTCTACCTGCCATTGCATGTTGTTAACGTTCCAACGGGGCACACTTTACCCTACCTGTGGTCTACGAAGCTTGGAACATGTACGACCTAGCTAACTGGTTGCCTGAGTCGTAACCACAGACTATCAACTTCTTGTCTTCGTCCAACCCAGCTCCATATCCTATGCCACGATTCATAGGCCCTTTACAGGGTAAAGTTAACTGTGGAAGCTATAAAGTATACAACTTTACCCATCCCCGGTAATTGGTGGTAAAAAAAAAAATACTTGCATTGAATTCGAATCTTCGAGCACTGCCCACATTTCCCACCGCACCCTTGCCATGTAAGCTACTGCGAGGCTCGATTGGAGTGCTCACTTCTCAGCCTATACAATACTTGCTACAGGTCTGTGTGTGTGTGTGTGTGTGTGTGTACCTCATGTAGTGAGGTACGTGTTCTTCGTTTCTGTGCTCGTTTTACAGGTTGTTTCGAGTTACTCGTAATGAAGTAATAATGCCGTTCACGATTTCTGCTGTCTTCTAGCCTGTAAACATACATCTCGTCATATTACCTCGGTTTAGGGAGAGGGACCGATATACTTCAGAATTGTTGTAAAAGCGCTGGGATGCATAAAACTAGTTTCCAAAAGGCTGGTGGACCACCCGGTGTACGCATGACTTCGAAGTACATATGTTCTGAGTTCTCTTGCCTTCCACAGACACCGGGCGAGTTGGCCGTGAGCGTAGAGGCGCGCGGCTGTGAGCTTGCATCCGGGAGATAGTAGGTTCGAATCCCACTATCGGCAGCCCTGAAAATGGTTTTCCGTGGTTTCCCATTTTCACACCAGGCAAATGCTGGGGCTGTACCTTAATTAAGGCCACGGCCGCTTCCTTCCAACTCCTAGACCCTTCCTATCCCATCGTCGCCATAAGACCTATCTGTGTCGGTGCGACGTAAAAGCCCATAGCAAAAAAAAAAAAAAAAAAAAAAAAAAAACCTTCCACAGACATACCGAGAAAACAGGAACACTTGGAATGCTCCAACTGGCACCAGATGTATGTAACAAGAACAACGCATTGATCATCACCATACTTGAAATTTTTCTTGAAAAAAACTCTCTCTCAGTGAAGTGAATGAATCATTTTCACCATTCTGGCTATTGCAACGACAGTATCTCCATCTATAACCACGATATAGAACTCCTACCAAAACGTTTGAGGAGTGACATTTAACAGATTTTGTTGTGAGATTTTCCATCGTAATATGTGACTCGGGTGATATGAAATGTAACATGCTTGGTTCATTCTCGACAAACTGTCTCTAATTTGGCGAGTTGTCATTATTTTAGTTGCACATAGCAACGATAACGTCATCTGTTGGCATAAGTGTGAACCAAGTCCTGCAGCCTCCTTTGACGTTTTTGTGTATATAAGCTTAACCTATTACTTGTAAACTAAGAAATAAGCAAAACCGCCGCCTCGATCGTCTTATACTGCCTGCTTTATGCCATTAGTTTAACACAGGAAAGCGTGACTACCAATGTTTGTTCAACTCACCCTAAAAGTGTAGTCGTAGATGTTCAACCTTCGTGGTCGGTGTGGGTGTTGCGTTGTGTTATTGATTCATTATTTTATGAGTGCGAAAACTGAGTCATTTCGTACGAATAGTAAACGTACCTGTTCTCTTCTCTTTGGACGAGTTGTATTTTGTATAGAACTGTGAAATTAATTTTGGTCATCTGTTATGCTTATAGATATTTTAAAGTACTCGTTCCCTTCTACATATTGCACCCGTCCACCTCCCGAGTCCCAGACTAGCATTTATCTCAGGGGTGTCGGTTCATTATTTAAATCATCAAATATA
The DNA here is from genome assembly GCF_040414725.1 of Anabrus simplex. Lineage (NCBI taxonomy): Eukaryota > Metazoa > Arthropoda > Insecta > Orthoptera > Tettigoniidae > Anabrus > Anabrus simplex. The sequence goes on along the minus strand of NC_090265.1, from coordinate 617,007,341 downwards.
AATATAACGGCATAATAGAACACGGGGATGAACGGAGCAACTTAAAATAAAGAGGGGGAAGGCTCGATTGTAACTTGAATTTAAGGACTCCATGATAGGACTAGGAAGTGACTGTTACTTTAAAAAGGGCATTATCTAACTACAATAAAAAGATTATGAGAGTGGTTTCCTTTGAAATAATTTGCCAGAAGGAGCGGTTTATTACGCCATTTGACGTATAAAACTTTGATACATGTGGCAACAATATTTGAATTTACACACATGTTACATATATAAATCACTTGCCATACCGCAAGTGGTATCAATATCTTGCTGCGTTGCTTCTGAAATAAAATGACATTTTGGAGGTATAATTTACGGATCGATTCCATTTGAATCGAACCGTTACTCAAGGATATAGCTTCCTTCTATCGGGAGCCCGAGCATAACCCATGTTACGGTCGGCTTCCCGATTTAACTAAGATGATGTACTCCGGCTATGTACATTTTTCCGAGACCGGTACTCGGACTGGGTAATGTTTCTCGTGAAGTGCGAAAACTGGATTCCACGGACAGTCCCTATCTTACGATATCCAGCTGATGCCATACCAATGAAATAGCATATACATATTATTTACATGTGATCTGAATTGTCACCAGTTAGCCTCAGTAGACTACTGCCACAGATGAGATAACGAGGAGCGGAGGGAAATACCGTGCCATGGCCCCCCCTCGCATCGCGAGCGAATTAAACAAACACGCAAGTATGACTGTAACATCGTCCCGTACGGAAACCGTACAATAACGCGGTAAAAAAAAATGATTCTAATATTATCACTCTCATTATTCAACATACGAATAGAGGGATGTTGTCACCAAATAATTTAATCCACGAAATTATCATCCTCGAAATTATTATTATTATTATTATTATTATTATTATTATTATTATTATTCCTCAACGGTTCCTGGCACTGTCACGTTTGATTAATATCATCATTATTATGCGGGATGCAAACACAAATGGTTATTACTGTTATTATTATTATTATATCCCCTCGTGGTTATTATTATTATTAATTAATAGGTGACTCAAGATATTATTATTGTTATTCACGTCACTTAAGAGGTTATTATTATTATTGGACCGGTCACTTACGCCAAAACATATATATTAAGATATCGGTGCAATTACAAACATTTCACTGATCAACCAACGACATCATTACAGTTATTATTATGACAATTATTATTAATCTGACCGCGATGATTTAACATCGTCCTTACATTGTTATTATTATTATCGGTTGCATATTATCATTTAGATTCCCGTTTAACATCCTTATCAACGCTCATTTAATTAAGGCGGTCCAATCCTTTATCTGCAATATTTATTATTATTATTATCACGACATCATGATTGTCCACACTCGTTATTACAATGAATACAATATACGACCATTTCTGTGGAATCTGAACTCTCATTATCCTTAGATCCGTTGTATCTCAACGAACAGCTGTGCAGTCTATTTATTTCGTACATGCTGTCACGGGTTCGAATTCTACCCGCTCTGTAACTCAGTATTTCTCTGTGACACTGCCCGTACATTTTACACTCATATCAATATCCTAAGTGTCTCTCGTACGGAATTTATTTTCCTCTCTATCTCAATATTCCTCGATTCATTTATTTATTCCTCACAGAATTATCAACTGACTTATTTATTCATTTCGGACATCGTACGACCTTTTATTATCTGACTGCAAATTCTTTCACATTTTCTATCTCATTTTGGTCTACGCCTTAGTTCATTCTCCACAAATAATCGTAACATCTTGAAATTATATTTACCAAATTTTGACAATCATGGTCTCGTAATATTAGCCCTACGTTTTCCGGCTAATAAATCGCAACTTTAAAACGCGACATTTATACGTAAAAAAATATCGGACCGTAACTTAAACCACACGTTCATTAACATGTACGGATTATTAGCACCGATTTACATTTCAATATTATTAATTGACCAAATTAAATTATCACGCACTTTAATTCCGAATAAAAAAAACGACATCCCGTCATTAAATGATTCCCAATAAACTCAACACTTGATCACATGAATTATTATTATCTCCAAATCATATTAAAAAAAAAAAAAAATATCTTCTTTAAAAAAATAGTTATATTATTTATTTATTATTATTATTAATATTTAAAAAAATAATAATTTCGCCTGTAATACGGTAGTCCACTCGTAATATGTTTAACGCATAACCCCTTTCACAAAGTCGATTTATTCTGGCACTAATCACTCCAGATATGATTTACTTGGACATTAGTATATTAATCGCATCTCACAAATTTAACAACTTCACTTTGAAAATATGACCATATTAATTACAACAAAACACACTTGGTATGGCGAAGCTGGATATTCCTTCCATGTCGTTAAATGGCTCGTTAAAATGACAAAACATAAAAGCACATATCGGGTCTTATTTAACTAGCATAATCAAAATCAAATGTAAAGAAAATTATCGACTACAAAGAAAATATGAATGCATGCATGACTTAACGTACTACACTATATATACAAATTTACATCTCCAACAAACTGAATACATAAAAGACCCGATTATTTACATTATTATGATTTACTACTGTCCGTGCTACAAATTTAGGATGGGGTCGTTAAGCGACCCATCTTGTTACAGAAGGTAACCAAGTATGACCAAATTATTCCCATTTTTCCCATCACGATAACATTTCCCAAATATATTTTACAATTTAGTACTCATCTTAGTTATCGGTATTCCATTGCAGCTTTGCAGACGAGAGGCTTCATCCAGCCCCTCTCTGCGTTTTACTCCTCCATCCTTGATGGCGTAGTTTCACAAAAGATTTCCTGGCACATTATTATTTTACACTCATATCTTGATTACCACAAACCTTCACCATTTACTACGTTAACACTGTATACTTTAATTTGGATACAACAAATTTCTATCCTAGACCCAAGAATTTAATATATTTACACTATTTAATCTTCGTCCACCTACCGCACAATGGACCTGGACACGTACGACGAGGTGTCAACTATTTCGCCCGTCGCGATACGCCCGATTTATACGGCATTCTTGACGTGTTCATTACATCGGTTCGGTATAGCTAAGTACAGGCTACTACTTCCTTAAAGTACTGTTCGTCACACAGTCTATTATGTACGTACTTATGGTGATATATTTTATACTACTCTCTTGCAGGATAATTACTTTACATCACTGATATTCACAAAGGACAAACACTATCCTACGTTAACTATTTCCAGATTTAACATGTTGCTTGAGCGCGATCACACTTTACAAACACTGGCGGATGCTCGCGCCATTAAATGACTGTACGTCCGTAGAATTCTAAGTTACCGGCGACCAACAGTTCAACTCCCGATATTCAATTCACGTGTGCTGGCGACCGTCAATTCAGCTCCAACGATTCAAGACAAGTGGCTGGCGACCGTCAATTCAGCTCCAACGATTCAAGACAAGTGTGCTGGCGAGCGTCAATTCAGCTCCAACGATTCAAGACAAGTGTGCTGGCGAGCGTCAATTCAGCTCCAACGATTCAAGACAAGTGTGCTGGCGAGCGTCAATTCAGCTCCAACGATTCAAGACAAGTGGCTTGGCGACCGTCCTCGCCCCGTATATATTGATGAAGCCTTTTTCCCGCGGATTTGTTGACGTCATACCCCTTAGGGAGGGGGTGGATTTTTAATATCGGTACTTGCACTCCGAATTGGAAGTTAAAATTTACATCAAATTAATCCACTCCGCTAGCATATCTGCTGGATAAAATATGAACTCCTGGTGATCACAGATTTAGGAGATATGGGTGGATTTCGCTCCTCACATTTCGCGCCTTCGTAAGCGTCCCTGACAACGTGGTCTTCTTTCAGCCAATGAGATTCAAGCTGTCCGGTTTCCAAGAAATCCAGCCTTCAATTTAATTAATTTGCCAATAAGTATTGATTATTTTTCCATGCGTGACATCTAATAAATTCATTACATTCATCCGCGTACTCCTATTAATTTATTACTGAATACTTTTGTAATTACGAAAATATCTCATCCATCATCCCTTAAGATGGTATCACTGAGTCTCCCATCAAATTTTTACTATTGGCCGGCAAGCGGTCACGTGATTTAAATCTCCACCTGCTCGAACTTAGGCTAGCGAACGTACACTCAGCCGCTGTAATTTTCCATGAGGTCATGGAATTTCCGTCCTACCAAAAATATCCCAAGGTCTTACTCATGTGGTGAGTTTTCTTTGTATGATTCTCCCCCTTCCTCTTTCTGACCAAGACTTATTTGTGGACTCTGTATTTACTTGTACGCCAACTAATGATATTCCCTGCTGTGAAGTAGCTAAAAGTTGTCGGGTTGAGCTAATCCGTCAGGCTCCAGTCTGTCGTCCTTCCTTCGCTCTGATTTCGACATTACCTAAACGAAATATTTTCAAATACACTCCTCTGTATTTCAATAAATGTATCATATTATTTTACCGATCAAATCATGATTGATTCTGGGCCTAAGTCACTCGGGTTCATCTTCCTCTTGCCCAGGTAAAAAAAAATCTAGTGAGCATCATGAGATTTTTTTTTTTGTGTCCATATCATCACTATCATGATTTGACATTGGATCCTCTGTTCTGCGACGGCTATTGATTTCGTCTCTCAACATCTGGTTCCTGACCCTTAACTCCTCGTTCTGTCTTTCGATATCATGGATCGCATTGACAAATTCCTGCACGTCTCTGTCTATCTCTCCACACTCTGGACATGGCCTTGCTTCAATTGGTGTATGGATTACTTGGACTTCTTCTTCCCTTCCGTCATCTTCTTCATCCTCTTCTTCGACATCATCTTCTTCCGGCTCGTCATCTGCTTCCTCTCGTTCATCCTCTGCTTCTAGTCACATCCTTTTGTTTTCTTGTCCCGAATCGAACGTCGGTGCATTCGGGTTCAAGTCGCTGCCCCCTTTCCTTGCTCTTTGGAACTGCAAGCTCTCCGCTCCTGTCGCTTCCTCATCACGGCCCCGATCATGGATCGCCTCCTTCCATTTTCTCTTGTTCAGCTCTTCTATATACCGCCTAGACTCTTGGTATCTGTCATCCTTCTCCTGACGAGATCCTCCCTGGTAATATCTCGGGTTCCCTTGATTCCTAGCTGGATACGGCCTGTAATTACTTCTCTGGCATCCACGGTATCCCCTGTCAGCTCGAAAATTTCCTTGGTTTGTTTGCCGGTTGCCTTCCGCAAAATTCCTTGGTCTCGTCCATTGTCGCGGCTTCCACTCCGTATTATATGCTCGACGAGGTTCTGGATCAGTACTAGTTCCCTGGTTCTTCGTACTAGTGGTCTTCGGTTCGATTGTCCGTTCGATATTATTCACCTGTTGGTCCCTGCTCCTAATTTGTCTTGGGTTCGAATGATGCGTTGTGAGGTCTAATTGACGTAATAAAGCCTCCGCATCGACAGCTGTCTGGACATTTGACGCTATCATCATTCGTTGGACCTCGAATGGCAATTGCTTTCCAATGGCGCTAATCAATTCTGTTTCGCTCATTGGATTATCAAGCTCCCGTAGCTTGTGAAATTGTGCCACAAAGTAATCAGAGAATTTCGTTGGTGAAGATGTTGCATATCGTCTGGAGTATACTTCCAGCCTTAACTCCTGCTGTTCCTGAATACTCCAGAACTTTTGGAGAAAAGCCCGCCGAAATCCTTCAAAATCTTCAAAAGTATACAAGAAAGCCCTGAACCATACAGCTGGTGCTCCGTCTAGGAATTTCTCGACTGTTCGCAGTTGTCGCTCTACTGGTATTTTATTCTCACTTATATAACCGGCGATTTCCCGGATGAAACCTTTCGGGGTAATATGCCCACGGGCATCGAACTTTGGTGGCTTGTCATCAGACATCTTAATGACGTGTACCACCGATGTCGGGATAGCATTTGATGACGTAGATGACCCATCTCTGTTTTCAAACTTGAAACCGTGTGTATCAGCATGGGATAGGCCTCCTTTCTTATGAATCCCCCGGTTATCATGGGGTTCGTATTCGCGATATTGGATGTTAAAATCTTGGCTAGACGCTGATGGTTCCAACCTAGCCTTCAACATCTCCAAGTCTTTTCGGATGTCATCCATTCCGTCGGGATTACAACTGGCTATTTCTTTTGTGCCGGAATTTTGCCCATTATACGCCTTGCATTGTTCTAATAGGCGAACTTCCGTGTCGGCAAATGATTGGCCCTGTTCGATTAGATCTTCCGTCCGCTGGAATAACGCTAAGTTTGCGTCTTCGCACTTAGTTATTCTCTGGCTACGGTCTTCTAAATTTATAGTTAGTTCTTCGACTTTGTTTTTCAGTCCTGCTACGATGACAAGTGTACGTGCGGCTTCCCCACGTAACTCGTTCATGCCCTTGTCATGCTTGTCCAAGGTGCCAGCTATCTGCGCGCATTTTTCTTCTACTTGTACCCGGACGATGTCATTCTCCTTCCTACACTCATCCCGAATTTCCTCTATGTGTGATTCTATGTCTTTTCTGTCAGTTAATCGTAGAGCGGCGAGTTCCTTGACACTAGCGTTCAATTTTTCCTTAATTTCTGCGCGTTCCATTTGAGCCTCATCTCTAACGCGGTCAACCTTTTCATTAACGATGGTAATGTACGCATCCATGTGCACTTTTAATTCGTCTTTCGCGAAGTGACATGCTTCCTGGACTTGAGTTAATTTGTCCCTAAGTTCCTGTCCCATCGCTACGCTCGCGGCCTGAACTGCATCTATTTGTGCCTTGAGTTCTGATTTATTTATTTCACACGCAGCCTGTACCTGGTCTATTTTGTTCTCTAATGAAACACTATTAACCTTCATTTGTTGAATAATTTCCTGTCTATCAGAAACACTATCGGCCTGTACTTTGTCTATTTTATAAATAATTTCCTGTCTATCAGAAACACTATCGGCCCGCATTTGTTCAACATTCAGAGTTAAATTTCGTATTAAGTCCTCTAACGTGAGAGCTTTCATCTCTCCCTGTCCTACCAATATGTCCTGGGATCGCTCCCCACCGTCGTCAGACATTATAACTTTTCTTGAGAAAGCAAAAGGGCCGATCGGCCTCTCGCCTTGCTGCACAAGAAGGAATACGCTATTGGGTCTAGGCCCTATCCTATGACATTATACCCCTACACTAACTTTCATTTAACAAAAAAAAGTTTTGACTCTAAAACTTGTTTACATCTGCAGGTCATTCAACTTGAATGCTGGATTGCGCCTAAGATTTCACAATAAACCGCTCCAATATAACAACAACAACAACATTAAAAACAACGACGAAGTTGGAAATCTCCTGCCCTGAAATACGTTAATTTTAATTTATACCATCTCAACCTCTTTTTAAATAACAACTTGAACTGGTGCTCAGTAATATTTTTACCATTTCAAGCCTTCCTAAACAACTGTTTATAATATTCATCTCATGTCCAATGACATTTAAATGGAGTCCTGAATAACAAAAAAAAATATTAAATTCCATATGGGAAAAGAGAAACATCAAATCTTCGAGCTTATTGAATTTTGAATCATTGCCAAACTTGAAGAGATTAGCAATGGATTATATTAATACACTAGTCAAATCTAGCTCCGTTCGAAACTAACCTTACTCTAGCATGATACTACGTTACAAGTGAACACACACTTGACCGTGATGCGGTCATCAATTAATAAAAATCAAAAATTAAAAATATAAAATTTTGAAAAAAAGTATAAAAATATAAAAATTGATTAGCAATAAAATTTGCCTCTCTGCGTTCTTAAAGCAACACTTTGCCGTTCTTAAAGCCCCACTTTGGGCCAGCCATTTTGCACCCGTCCACCTCCCGAGTCCCAGACTAGCATTTATCTCAGGGGTGTCGGTTCATTATTTAAATCATCAAATATAAATATAACGGCATAATAGAACACGGGGATGAACGGAGCAACTTAAAATAAAGAGGGGGAAGGCTCGATTGTAACTTGAATTTAAGGACTCCATGATAGGACTAGGAAGTGACTGTTACTTTAAAAAGGGCATTATCTAACTACAATAAAAAGATTATGAGAGTGGTTTCCTTTGAAATAATTTGCCAGAAGGAGCGGTTTATTACGCCATTTGACGTATAAAACTTTGATACATGTGGCAACAATATTTGAATTTACACACATGTTACATATATAAATCACTTGCCATACCGCAAGTGGTATCAATATCTTGCTGCGTTGCTTCTGAAATAAAATGACATTTTGGAGGTATAATTTACGGATCGATTCCATTTGAATCGAACCGTTACTCAAGGATATAGCTTCCTTCTATCGGGAGCCCGAGCATAACCCATGTTACGGTCGGCTTCCCGATTTAACTAAGATGATGTACTCCGGCTATGTACATTTTTCCGAGACCGGTACTCGGACTGGGTAATGTTTCTCGTGAAGTGCGAAAACTGGATTCCACGGACAGTCCCTATCTTACGATATCCAGCTGATGCCATACCAATGAAATAGCATATACATATTATTTACATGTGATCTGAATTGTCACCAGTTAGCCTCAGTAGACTACTGCCACAGATGAGATAACGAGGAGCGGAGGGAAATACCGTGCCATGGCCCCCCCTCGCATCGCGAGCGAATTAAACAAACACGCAAGTATGACTGTAACATCGTCCCGTACGGAAACCGTACAATAACGCGGTAAAAAAAAATGATTCTAATATTATCACTCTCATTATTCAACATACGAATAGAGGGATGTTGTCACCAAATAATTTAATCCACGAAATTATCATCCTCGAAATTATTATTATTATTATTATTATTATTATTATTATTATTATTATTCCTCAACGGTTCCTGGCACTGTCACGTTTGATTAATATCATCATTATTATGCGGGATGCAAACACAAATGGTTATTACTGTTATTATTATTATTATATCCCCTCGTGGTTATTATTATTATTAATTAATAGGTGACTCAAGATATTATTATTGTTATTCACGTCACTTAAGAGGTTATTATTATTATTGGACCGGTCACTTACGCCAAAACATATATATTAAGATATCGGTGCAATTACAAACATTTCACTGATCAACCAACGACATCATTACAGTTATTATTATGACAATTATTATTAATCTGACCGCGATGATTTAACATCGTCCTTACATTGTTATTATTATTATCGGTTGCATATTATCATTTAGATTCCCGTTTAACATCCTTATCAACGCTCATTTAATTAAGGCGGTCCAATCCTTTATCTGCAATATTTATTATTATTATTATCACGACATCATGATTGTCCACACTCGTTATTACAATGAATACAATATACGACCATTTCTGTGGAATCTGAACTCTCATTATCCTTAGATCCGTTGTATCTCAACGAACAGCTGTGCAGTCTATTTATTTCGTACATGCTGTCACGGGTTCGAATTCTACCCGCTCTGTAACTCAGTATTTCTCTGTGACACTGCCCGTACATTTTACACTCATATCAATATCCTAAGTGTCTCTCGTACGGAATTTATTTTCCTCTCTATCTCAATATTCCTCGATTCATTTATTTATTCCTCACAGAATTATCAACTGACTTATTTATTCATTTCGGACATCGTACGACCTTTTATTATCTGACTGCAAATTCTTTCACATTTTCTATCTCATTTTGGTCTACGCCTTAGTTCATTCTCCACAAATAATCGTAACATCTTGAAATTATATTTACCAAATTTTGACAATCATGGTCTCGTAATATTAGCCCTACGTTTTCCGGCTAATAAATCGCAACTTTAAAACGCGACATTTATACGTAAAAAAATATCGGACCGTAACTTAAACCACACGTTCATTAACATGTACGGATTATTAGCACCGATTTACATTTCAATATTATTAATTGACCAAATTAAATTATCACGCACTTTAATTCCGAATAAAAAAAACGACATCCCGTCATTAAATGATTCCCAATAAACTCAACACTTGATCACATGAATTATTATTATCTCCAAATCATATTAAAAAAAAAAAAAAATATCTTCTTTAAAAAAATAGTTATATTATTTATTTATTATTATTATTAATATTTAAAAAAATAATAATTTCGCCTGTAATACGGTAGTCCACTCGTAATATGTTTAACGCATAACCCCTTTCACAAAGTCGATTTATTCTGGCACTAATCACTCCAGATATGATTTACTTGGACATTAGTATATTAATCGCATCTCACAAATTTAACAACTTCACTTTGAAAATATGACCATATTAATTACAACAAAACACACTTGGTATGGCGAAGCTGGATATTCCTTCCATGTCGTTAAATGGCTCGTTAAAATGACAAAACATAAAAGCACATATCGGGTCTTATTTAACTAGCATAATCAAAATCAAATGTAAAGAAAATTATCGACTACAAAGAAAATATGAATGCATGCATGACTTAACGTACTACACTATATATACAAATTTACATCTCCAACAAACTGAATACATAAAAGACCCGATTATTTACATTATTATGATTTACTACTGTCCGTGCTACAAATTTAGGATGGGGTCGTTAAGCGACCCATCTTGTTACAGAAGGTAACCAAGTATGACCAAATTATTCCCATTTTTCCCATCACGATAACATTTCCCAAATATATTTTACAATTTAGTACTCATCTTAGTTATCGGTATTCCATTGCAGCTTTGCAGACGAGAGGCTTCATCCAGCCCCTCTCTGCGTTTTACTCCTCCATCCTTGATGGCGTAGTTTCACAAAAGATTTCCTGGCACATTATTATTTTACACTCATATCTTGATTACCACAAACCTTCACCATTTACTACGTTAACACTGTATACTTTAATTTGGATACAACAAATTTCTATCCTAGACCCAAGAATTTAATATATTTACACTATTTAATCTTCGTCCACCTACCGCACAATGGACCTGGACACGTACGACGAGGTGTCAACTATTTCGCCCGTCGCGATACGCCCGATTTATACGGCATTCTTGACGTGTTCATTACATCGGTTCGGTATAGCTAAGTACAGGCTACTACTTCCTTAAAGTACTGTTCGTCACACAGTCTATTATGTACGTACTTATGGTGATATATTTTATACTACTCTCTTGCAGGATAATTACTTTACGTCACTGATTATTCATAAATTAAAAAAAACACTATCCTACGTTAACTATTTCCAGATTTAACATGTTGCTTGAGCGCGATCACACTTTACAAACACTGGCGGATGCTCGCGCCATTAAATGACTGTACGTCCGTAGAATTCTAAGTTACCGGCGACCAACAGTTCAACTCCCGATATTCAATTCACGTGTGCTGGCGACCGTCAATTCAGCTCCAACGATTCAAGACAAGTGGCTGGCGACCGTCAATTCAGCTCCGTATATATGGATGAAGCCTTTTTCCCGCGGATTTGTTGACGTCATGCCCCTTAGGGAGGGGGTGGATTTTTAATATCGGTACTTGCACTCCGAATTGGAAGTTAAAATTTACATCAAATTAATCCACTCCGCTAGCATATCTGCTGGATAAAATATGAACTCCAGGTGATCACAGATTTAGGAGATATGGATGGATTTCGCTCCTCACATTTCGCGCCTTCGTAAGCGTCTCTGACAACGTGGTCTTCTTTCAGCCAATGAGATTCAAGCTGTCCGGTTTCCAAGAAATCCAGCCTTCAATTTAATTAATTTGCCAATAAGTATTGATTATTTTTCCATGCGTGACATCTAATAAATTCATTACATCCATCCGCGTACTCATATTAATTTATTACTGATTACTTTTGTAGTTACGAAAATATCTCATCCCTCATTCCTTAAGATGGTATCACTGAGTCTCCCATCAAATTTTTACTATTGGCCGGCAAGCGGTCACGTGATTTAAATCTCCACCTGCTCGAACTTAGGCTAGCGAACGTACACTCAGCCGCTGTAATTTTCCATGAGGTCATGGAATTTCCGTCCTACCAAAAATATCCCAAGGTCTTACTCATGTGGTGGGTTTTCTTTGTATGACTCTCCCCCTTCCTCTTTCTGACCAAGACTTATTTGTGGACTCTGTATTTACTTGTACGCCAACTAATGATATTCCCTGCTGTGAAGTAGCTAAAAGTTGTCGTGTTGAGCTAATCCGTCAGGCTCCAGTCTGTCGTCCTTCCTTCGCTCTGATTTCGACATTACCTAAACGAAATATTTTCAAATACACTCCTCTGTATTTCAATAAATGTCTCATATTATTTTACCGATCAAATCATGATTGATTATGGGCCTAAGTCACTCGGGTTCAATAGATAGGTCTTATGGTGGTGGTGGGATAGGAAAGGGCTAGGAGTGGGAAGGAAGCGGCCTTGGCCTTATTTAAGGTACAGCCCCAGCATTTGCCTGTTGTGAAAGTGGGAAACCGTAGAAATATCATATTCAGGGCTGCTGACAGTTTGGTTAGAATCCACTATCTCCCGAATGCAAGGTCACAGCTGAGCCACCGCAATCGCACGACCATCTCGCTCAGTCTTTCATTTTCTCACACATCATGAGCCTTACAATTCTTTCGTAGTTCCACCATTTTTCTTTCGATTTATTGAACTCTTTATCCCGCATGTGGAGGAGTTGAAGGATGCATTATCTATGCCTCATACACCTCGTAAGAGATTACTAAGAGGGGAACATATCCACGATTCTGTGTAGTGGAAAAAATTAACTGAATGTCAATTTTCTCCGCCAGAGCGAGCAAGTGCCCGTGCAGTTAGGCTCGCGCGGCCGTGAGTCTGAAATCGGGAGAGGGTGGGCTCGAACCCCACTGTCGGTAGCCCTAAAGATGGTTTTCCGTGGTTTCCCATTTTCCCACAAAGCAAAAGCTCGGGGTCTACCTTAATTAAGGCCACGGCCGCTTCCTTTCCATTCCTAGCCATTTCCTATCCCATCGTCGCCATAAGATCTATCTGTGTCGGTGCGACCCAAAGACAATTGCAAAGAAAAGAGATGTCTACCAGATGGAAAAAAGAGTGGAATTTTATTGAGTGAGCGATTGCAAATTATTATTCCTTTCGTCATATGAACAGCGAAGGTCTCAGCTCACGTTCTTTGCATTTTATGACATAAAGATCTCTATATGGTTTGAACCCATGGTCCTAGGATCCGGACACACTACCACTCATTCTTTTGGTGGTAGTTACTTGAACTGAAAGGAATGCAACACGGTAATCATTAGGAATGCGCTTTTGCCTATATGCCTATTTTATTCCTGTATACAGAAATCTGTTTTAGAGTAGCTCAGACGGTACAGCGCTGGGCTTCTGAGCCCAACGTGGCAGGTTCGATCCTGTCTCATTCGGGTGGTATTTGAAGGTGCTCAAATACATCAGCCTCGTATCAGTAAAAATACTGGCACGTAAAAGAACTCTTCTGGGACAAAATTTCGGCACCTCGGCGTTTCCGAAAACAGAGAAAATAATTCGTGAGACGAGAAAACAATTTTTAAAAAGCATCTGTTTCAGCCTCTTCTTACCGAGCTCGATAGCTGCAGTCGCTTAAGTGCGGCCAGTATCCAATATTCGGGAGATAGTAGGTTCGAACCCCACTGTCGGCAGCCCTCAAAATGGTTTTCCGTGGTTTCCCATTTTCACACCAGGCAAATGCTGGGGCTGTACCATAATTAAGGCCACGGCCGCTTCCTTCCCACTTCTAGCCCTTCCCTGTCCCATCGTCGCCATAAGACCTATCTGTGTCGGTGTGACGTAAAGCAACTAGCAAATAAAAATGCCTCTTCTTAGCAAGAAATCATTGGTTTTATTGTAACTATAAATGCCTGTTTCAGGGTTCCGTGCATATTATTGCCTTTATAATGTGTTTTGACGGTCTTTCAAAGAAACGAATTTTCTTTGAATGTTTTATATTCTAGCTGGTGTGATTGATAGATTTTATTTCACGTTTCTCAACACCCCTTTACCCCACTAACAATAAGGTGAATTCTCCAAACACTCAAGTTCATTTTGCTTTGTTTGATTGAGGACTACGATCATATTTCGCGGTAGCATTTATAGGCCTATTAATTTATGTACATTGGCAAGTTTTTGTTGCAACGCTTAACATAATGTACGGCCAACCATTCAGGACATAGTCCTAATTTATATGGACATGGGTCCGGAAAGGCTTTATATCCACGTTAGAACTCATTTTATACAACTGTACATAATGCATAAATCATGGGAATATACAGGAACAGAACGAACCATGATAGCACATGAAACTATTTCTTACACGAAATGTTCAACGTGACCTCCGTGACATGAATCAACTCGCCGTCACCCAGGATGTTAAACTACAGTATAAGTACATTTTCATGCCTATTTGGTTGCCTATTTTAAGGAATGGTGCCTATATATGTTCCTATTTTGTATATTTTTAGTCCTATAAATCCTGACCCTGGTAATTCTCCTCTCTAATTGTAGAAGAAACGGGAAGAGGTTCAAACCTTCCAACAATGAACGTCTCTGCAAATGGAAGGGATCATAAAGGAAATCAGAATGAAAGATACCCTAGTCCCCGCAAACCTAATACTATCGGGATGGAAAGAGAACAAAAATGTACCGAAAGGAGCAATGGATGAGAAGAACTTACTACAAATAATTGGAAGAAGTTCCAGACTCTGTTGGAAGCCCTAAGTATCCTCTCTACGCTCCCAGGTTGAGGATCCCTAGGTATTGGTTATATTTATCAATTAGAGTTACGGAGAAGACTGGTTCATGGGACGTTAGATGAGACGAAATGTACAGTAACTCTACAAGAATCCAATAGTTCTCCAGTTGCTTTACTACAAAGAACAGTAAATACGTGATGAACCCATAATTCTGTAAAGAAATACACTTTACGACTCGAGCTCAAGTCAATAAGTGGACTGGCCATAAAGAGCTCCAGACTGTCCCTTCTTCTCCGCACAGCTCAGCTTGCTGTCACTAAGGCGAAAACGTGGCTGTAAACACGTAATGATCTGATACAAGATGAAATATAGCTCAAAATTTACGACCGTTCAGCTGTAAATATTGTGATCAAGTAACTAAAAGCTTTGATGCAGTGATGAGCAATTTTTAACCTCGGAATTGAGGCTCATATTTGTGTTTCCAGAAAACGAGTGATCATTTCCGTATTGCGGAATGAAAAATGAAAATATAACAACTTTGATTTGGGATTGTCCAATAATCGCCAGGTTTTGTCACTATCAATATTTTGGGTGTTACCCCGAACCACCATTGGTATTGCAACCAAAAATACGGCTAAACATTGAACGTGAAAGGATCATCTTAATGCGAATGAATAAATTTTCAGTAACCGCAGTCTACAACAGAATATTAAGGCCACCACACACAGAAAGCTAAGATAAGCTACATTAAGCCATTTATGCTAAGTAGTACCAAGCTATGATGTGCTATGTTACTAATAAAAGGCTAAGCTAAACTATGCTAGACAGCCGTTTAAAGATGGCGGATTAATTGAAGAAGAGACCTTTTTTTATTGGCCACTGTCGTGGAAGACGATGAAAGAGAAGGAAACAGAAAGAGGAGATTTTGTATACGTGAATTGGAGGGAGAGTAATTCATAGTGAATTCCATCATTTGATTCAATCCAGGCAAAAAAGTGATTGTGTGAATGAGCAAAGCCAGCTACAGCTACGAAAATCGCCTCTTTGGCGATCTGTAAAATTTAGCTTGGAATGGCTTAGGTTAGCTTAACTTAGCTTTCTGAGTGTGGTGGCCTTTAGGCTCCGTTCTGGGCGCACTTGCGTCTTCCCAACGTCACTGTGCGGAATGAAAGGATGCACAGTTACCTCTGCTCTCTACAAGAGAATGAAGTCATTCGAAATACGAATGACCGGGCGAATTGGCCGTGCAGTTAGGGTCGCGCAGCCTTGAGCATTCATCCGGGAGATAGTGGGTTCGAACCCCACTTTCGGTAGCCCTGAAAATGTATTTCCGTAGTTTGGCATTTTCACACCAGGCAAATGCTGGGGCTGTACCTTAATTAAGTCAACGGCCGCTTCCTTCTCATTCCTAAGCCTTTCCACTCCCTTCGTCGGCATAAGACCTATCTGTGTCGGTGCCACGTAAAACAAATAGAAAGAAATGAATGTACAGAAAGTTGCTCTACATTTCATAGTCGGGCAGAATCCGGAATTCGGAAGTATTACATCGGCTTGGAAAAAAATACAGAAATCATCATGGCCATCAAAAAGCGGAATTCAGAATATTTCGGTCAGAATGCAGAATAACAAGCACATACCTAGGTAATTATTGAGTTTGTCATACAAGGAAAGATAGACGACGAATTTCATGGACTGGTACGGGTTGACCACTATGTCCGTTTTCCACGTCGCACGCGCATCAAGTTCGCATGTTGATCACCAACGTTTTCCAGACGATGATACATGAAAAATACGTATTACGATGTGAATGAGAGATCTACTGGCATCTTGTAGAGTTCTCTTCAGGCTGGTGAAATCAATTAAAGAAAGATTTGTAAGTACGTGTTCTGGTTGTGGCTGATAATAAGCTTCCCGAAAGAAAATTATCGTATATCACTCCAATTAACGTTCTCTGGGGAGGGGGGTTAGAATAACACCCACGGTAGCCCCTGCCTGTCGTAATAGGTGACTAAAATGGACCCCAGGTGCTCTCAACTTGGGAGCGTGGGTTATCGACCAAGGGCCCTTTTAGCCCAGTCTTGGCGTTGTTTCCATTTATTTACGCCTGGGTCCTCACTTTAATCTATCCTATCCGACCACCTTTGGTCAACTCTTGTTCTTTTCCGACCCCGAGGGTATTAGGTTCCGAGGGCTGGGGAGTCTTTCATTTTCACGCTATTCATGGTCCTTGTCTTTCTTTGGCAGATACCTTCATTTTTCGAAGTGCCGAATCCCTTCAATGTCTTCCATCTGATTAGTGTTAATAAAGGATGGTTGCCTAGTTGTACTTCCTCTTAAAACAATAATCACCACCACCTCACTCCAATAAATGCCCAGATGGGAACTACGAGTATAGAGGACTGTCTTCATTTCTATATCCGAGATATCATCAACAACATTATAGGCGTTAGCACTTAACCACGATCGAAAAAATAAGGGCATACCCCCAAATATAGCCTGTACGGATAACAACTGAGAAATGTTTACTCAAAGATAACATGGACAACCTCGCGTAATTTCGATGACTGGTACAAGCATGCACAGAAATGGTATCCTGGCATAAACAATCAACAGTTGGAAAGGGAGTGATGGCATAGTGTTTAAGGCCACTCCAGTGCCGAAAAAGAGGGGAAGGGAGTGAACGGGTAGTGCTGAAGGCACAGTGTGTGTATTGTTACTCATTCGCCACTGCGCCCAATTCAGTTGCAACAGTCTTATAGCGGACTGTCTACCTGCAGCAATGCATTAAGCGAATTGGTGGGGGGAAGCCGTATTTTGTTTATATCGGGACACCATTTCTGTGCATGCGTGTACTAATGGGGTCTATAAGAACTTTGTTTTTGTGCTGTAACAGCTCTGTTATGGATAGTAAGGGGATCCATATTTATGACATCTAGGAGAAAGGATGTTAAGGCATATCTCTCACTATACCTCTCATTCGTAATTCCATAGGTACTCGCGTGTACTGTAGGCTAAGTACCGACTGGTGATATCGCGCATTGATACGACACTTGTTCACAGAACAATAGCTCCTTTTCTTCACTTCGGCGGGGGAGAAAAGTCGGATCACACTAAGCAGCTTATGTAGGCTCTAATAATAATTAATGACAGTTCGTTCGAGAGCACCACCATCTTAGATTTGAAAATGGTACGATATATCTAATATGAGGTGCAATGAGATGCCCGTGTAGGCAGTATACTTAGTGGGGGCAAAAATGAAAGGAATCAGTAAACACAAGGGTAAATTCTTGTTACCGATCGTATTGAACTGTCTTCGTTTATGAAGAATTCAGTGGTAAATGGGCAAATGACAACCAACAGTAACTAGAATGGTTTGACAGTAAAACTACGCATCATAAGCTTCTCGCAATTCATTCTATGAGTCGGTTTGCATCTGAAACATTACTACTGCTAAATACTCGAGACTGAGTGGTTCAGACGTTTGAGGGGCTGACCTTCTAACACTAACTTGGTAGGTTCGATCCTGGCTCAGTCTGGTGGTATTTCAAGGTGCTTACATACGTCAGCTATGTGTAGGTAGATTTACTGGCACGTATTTGAAAAACACACCAAATAAATATTAGTCGATTTTTCTTTCTCTTTTTTACATTCGAGTTGAGCCGATAAGCATTGCGTGGTAACAATCACCAATTTCATTTTCAATGTATGCATCTTGTTCGTCTACCGGCTTTGACATCCTACGCGTATCCCTTGATCGATCGTTGTCTTCTTTCACTCTTCTCTGAGGCACTCTAAGTTTTCTGGACTCTAGTTCCTCTTTAAAACCCAGGCAGTTGTTGATCAATCGTCTAAATTCATCCCCAATATTGATCATATTTTACTGGCATGTCGATCTAGCCTATCTCAGATCTTCCTCGTAATCATCGAGCCATCTGAACTTTATCACCTTTAATCTTATGAATTTCCAGATTTTCTTAGTCATTTGGTCGTAAGTTATAATAAAGAAGTGTCCCTTTCTTTAATAATTTACTCATAAGGGGTAATAATAATAATAATAATAATAATAATAATAATAATAATAATAATGATAATAATAGATATATAGGCCTGTACTATAGTGGTGGACATTGGCTTGGTGTCTTATCTTGACAGAAATAATCCTTTCACTATGCTGGTCATAGTAACTTAAACGCTGTCCTATTTTCTTATTTATTAATACACCAACTCCTGTAACTTCCCTACAGGGCGAGTTGGCCCTGTGGTTAGGGGCGCAAAGCTGTGATCTTGCATCCGGGAGATAGTGGGTTCGAATCCCATTGTCGGCAGCCCAGAATATGGTTTTCCGTAGTTTCCCATTTTCACACCAGGCAAATGCTGGGGCTGTACCTTAATTAAGGCCATGTTCCCTTTCTTCCCACCCCTAAGCCGTTCCTATCCCACCGTCGCCATAATACCGACGTATCTGTGTCGGTGCGACGTTAAACAAATTGTAAAAACTGTAATTCCCCTGTGTAATTTTGTGTTGATAATTCTGTAGTCGCCTGACCAAAAAGCCCTGCTCTTCCTGCCAACGTACTTCACTAATACCGACTAGGTACACATCTACGTAATTTTAGTCTATCCATTTCCCTTTTCAGATTTTCTAATCCACCACAACGATTCAGACTTCTAACATTCCACGCTCCGACTCGCAGAATGTCAGTACTCATCTTCCTGATGATTGCCCGAACAGCATCGAGGTTGAACCCTACTCGGCTGACCAACCGGCTTCTCCGCTAATGAAAGAACAGGGAGATTAAGACAGTGTAGTTAAGGAAGGTGGTTAAAGACCTGCAGGAACTGGAAATAATAGGAAGTGACGTCAGAGGCCGATTGCCTCTCAGGGGGATTCCGAGACGAAATAGGTTCCAGGATAAACCGACGCGTAAGAAGACAGGCCCCTTCGGACGTAGGAGAGAGAGGTACAGCATAGCCAGAGTATGAGCAATAGGCCTACCCGAGCAAATATTAGGGCCCCGCATTAAGCAACAAAAGTGAATGTCGCGTGTCTAGTTGGTCCACTTGAAGTAATAATAATAATAATAATAATAATAATAATAATAATAATAATAATAATAATAATAATAATAATAATAATAATAATAATAATAATAATGTTTATGGTCCCCCGAAGGAAAATGGAATGTGGATTAAGAGGAGAACATCGAACCTCTACTCATTAACCGACAGATTCACTGATGCCGTGCGCATGAAACGTCTGAAATTCTATGGTCATATCTAAAGCCCGGATTTTTATGCAGTAACAGGTTAGATTGCAAACTAATTTGGTTGGTAGGAAGTGTCGGCCACCCACTCTTCCATAGTGTAGCAAGAGTAACAAAAATTATAGGGCTTATGATTGAGCGTACCCCTCATATTTATGCAAACGCCATAGCATAGTCGTTGTGAAGGTAGACTATACTTGCCACTCGCTTCGGTAAGTTTGCATTCTAACCTATTAATGCATAAAAATCCGGGCTCTAGTCATATCTATAGAATGGACAGCAACAGACACACCAACATTTTATTTAAAGTAATCAACTCAAAGAAGGGAAAAATAAACTGGCTAGAGGAAACTAAGGCGGACCTCCAAGAAATTAGTATCACGGACGATATCGTAGAAGATCGTGGAGCACTTAGTACAATAGTAGCACAAATTCATGGAGAAACCTAAAAAAGAAAACTGGCAGGAAGTGATCCACAGAACGCAAGATGCAACACAGTGCGTTCATGAAGAGACTTAGGGAGGATAAGAAGGCGAAAACCTTCAGGCCAACGAACAAATTCAAATGCGCTTTTTGAATGGGCATAACGAAGAAAGAAGAATAAGAATAAATAACAATATCAGTTTCGTGGTAGCTGCTCGTTCAAAGTAACAAATGTATGGTCACTCGAGAGAAAATGAAATGTGGATTAAGATAACAACGGAGCTATACTCATTAACTGGCAGGTTCACTGATGCCGTACGCATGAAACGCCAGAATTTCTATGGCCATATCTATAGAATAGAAAAGATTGTTTAAAGTAATCAACTCAATACATCCTGAATATTTTAGTATTGAGACTGTGCAATATCATGCCATAGGAAGGTAGTTGTGAAGAGAAAAATACCAATAGACTCGTGCACATCTCGATACACTGTCTACCATAACCATAAATTATAAATATCTTCTTGTTTTCGTAGCAGTACTACTGTATATCACTTCTAAGATATCATAATATGAAATATATACAACAGATAAAGCACGACTTCAAAATGTATTTTTTACAGAGGTGCAGGAAGGAGAAAGTTATTGTACTTTTCAGCACAGAGCCATCGTGATTTCTAATATGTGTACTTCTTCTTCGAAAGTTAAAATTCTTGACTCTATCAGTTTGATTGGTTTATTAATTGACTGAAGTCAGTGGCTTCAATGCAATGCAATTAAGTTTCGAATCCCGTCTTATGCATGTGGGTTTGACGTAAAATAGGCCTACGTCTATAGTTTGGGAACTATACTTGGGCCTATGATCGTTACAAAAACACTGAAGTTTTAACACGAACTGAGCGGCTCAGGCGGTTGAGGCATTATTTGTTTGTTTGTTTGTTTGTTTTGATACAAGCGGCAGCAGCCGTGCTGCCAACTTAACTGTTGATGTCACCTCGCACAGCAGCACATAGGCGCTGCGGAGAACATTTCCTGGCGCCTTGTAGTAAATGTGCTCGCCTGAATCTTCAGAAGCGCGAAACTCGCCTCACGGCGCTCGGCTGCCTTATTTTCAGACGCTGCCGATAAGCATTCGATCCTGGCTCAGTCCGGTGGTATTTGAAGGTGTTCAAGTAAGTCACCTCGTGTCGGTGAATTTACTGGCACGTAAAAGAGCTCCTGCGGGACTAAATTCTGGCACCTCGGCGTCTACGAAAACTGTAAAATAGTGGGACGTAAAGCCAACAACATTATTATGGAAGTTTTAAAATCGAAATAGGCCCTAATTTCTAGACATCAACGCGTTTGACGACAGCGTTCAAGTTCTATTTTTAAAGGGGAAGAACCAGTGTATCTAGTAATTAATTCTGACTCGGTATGACGTCATTGAGTGATGCTGTATTGCTGCCATCTTGAAGTACTAAAATCACTGTGCCGTGGCGACTAACAATATTAGTGTAGCTTTGGATTCTGGCGTGGTGCCACGTCGTTTTTTGTTGTACCAGGTTTGTTTCCTCAGCAGATTCTGCAAGTATACGGCAAAGCAAATATAATGATAATTTGAGAAAATTGTGATGCGAAGAATTGCGAAAATATAGACCCTAATTATTTCCTAAAATGTTGCGACATATGGAAAATGACTGGCTTGAAAATGATCGAAAGCGCATTGGACAGAATAGAGTGGCTTGTCAGAATTCCAAAAATGTCCAACATTAACAAAAATGTCAAGTGAAAAGGCTTATCGGCAGCGTCTGAAAGTGAAGGCAGCCGAGCGCCGTGAGGCAAGTTTCGCGCTTCTGAAGACTCAGGCGAGCACATTTACTACAGGGCGCCAGGAAATGTTCTCCGCAGCGCCCATGTGCTGCTGTGCGAGATGACATCAGAAGTTAAGTTGGCAGCACGGCTGCTCCCGCTTGTATCAAAACAAAACAAACAAACGAACAAATAAATAAACAACAAACAGTACACTTTGTACTCACCACGTCAATTCATAACAGATGCTGGAAGTGTTGTCCGCGTGTTCGAAGACAGACTTCAACATGTCTACACATATTTTCGAAGACTTTCACTGAAGAGTCTTGCGTAATGGACTGCACATAATTAATGATATTCACTTTAAGTTCATCAATCCTTTTTGGTCTGTTAAAACCGTAGGCCTGCCTGTTCCCGGTACATCGTGAACTGAGCCAGTCACACGAAGTTTACTTATCAAATTCCGAACGGTATCCCAGTTTTCTGTAAATCGATCGCCTTCACGAAAAGCGTATTCCACCAATAAAGCTCTCTCTTCAGTAGTAAACATTACCGCTTTTATCCTGTTGCACTATTCCAATAATCTCTCTGAATGCTCGCTTAATGCAATACACACTGACGATTTCGACCTCACGCGTGTGGCCATCACTGTACTGCTGTCCTGTTGACCTTGGTTTCTCGGCGAGCGAGGGTGACAGATACGACACTTTGCTGCCAACCTAACTGCCGATGCTCCCTCGCGGCAACAGCAGGTAGGCACTGTGGAGTACATTATTACCTGGCGTCCGTTATCTGCGTCCCACGAGAAGTCGCAGCAGCTTCTAGGTACGGCACAAGTTACAGATAGCATACTAAAGCACAAACATTAGTCTTGATAGACAGTGCGAGCTCTGCGGAACAGATGTGTTTTATTATTAAAATGTTCATTATGCAGTAATTACAGTAAATGTGAAACTAAATCACAATTGCCCTACGTCTTTGAAACATCACAAAATTACCACAATTCGAAAGAGTCACCGCAGACAGAACAGATGTTAATTGTCAGGCCTTGGGACTTGAGATTGGCGCATGCGCAGCAGCAGGCTTATCCCTTGCACACCTTACCCCTAATCAACGTGACTTCTCGTCAAACGACAGGAGTACTGCCCTAGTAGTGACATATGATTTGGAACCCTTAAACTTGAACATTAGTTAATTTTTTTACAATTCTTCTTAATCTGTTTATCCTCCAGGGTTGGTTTTTCCCTCGGCCCCAGCAAGGGACCCCATACTACCGCCTCAAGGGCAGTGTCCTGGAGCTTCAGACTCTGGGTCTGGGGATACATCTGGGAAGGATGACCAGTATCTCGCCCAGGCGGCCTCACCTGCTTTGCTGAACAGGGGCCTTGTGGGGGATGGGAAGATTGGAAGGGATAGAAAAGGAAGAGGGAAGGAAGCGGCCGTGGTTAGGTACCAACCCGGCATTTGCCTGGAGTTGAAATGAGAAACCACGGAAAACCACTTTCAGGATGCCTGAGTTGGGAATCGAACCCACCTCTACTCATTTGACCTCCCAAGGCTGAGGGGACCCAGTTCCAGCACTCGTGTCACTTTTCAAATTTCGTGCCAGAGCCGGAAATCGAACTCGGGCCTCCAGGGGGTGGCAGCTAATCACACTAACCACTACACCACAGAGGCGGACTTTTTTACAATTAAGGAATTAAATGTCATCAATTTTTTTTAAAATCTGTACCTAACTAGATTCCGCCAGGTGTCGTTTCTTGATGAATACAGTATTTTTGCATCTTTCTGTTGGCACAGGCCAGGGAAAAGTGGAGCTTCCGCCGAAGTCCCAGTCTCATCCATGGCTGTGAGAATGTCTAAGTTTCTAAGGTACGGGTCGTGCTGAGTAATGACATTCGGAGCACGACTAGTGCGTCTGAGTGTTATTCATAGGGCCAGTTGTGCTGCAATAGCCCTTTCTGCCCCAAAGAGTAAAGCAATTGCAAATTAAATCACACTTCACCTTACCTCATTTCGGCACCGCCTTCAGTTTTTGCTGTTTACCTATAACCGTAGATCCCCTGGTGAATCAATTTGAGGTTCCGACCACCCCCAGTGCTTATGACCTAGATATTTTATTTCGACAATTCAGACCATGCGGCATATATTTTGCGTTAAAACCTGAGGTCGTGTGACCGGTAACGTATGATAGGTTGTGTGATTTTTGTAGGTAGGCTAGTGAAAATGAAAATCCACAGCCTGTTTCCAGTCATTCGACCAGGTCAGGAATGGTATGAATGAAGCCCCCATCTAGCGGCGAGAATAGGAAATGTGCCAGCTACCGAAGCCTGTCGCACTCCTCTGGGCCGATGATTAATGACTGACAGGTGAAACGAAATTGTAATGGAGAGTGTTGCTGGAATGAAAGATGACAGGGAAAACCGGAGTAGGTCCTACCCGCCTCCGCTTTGTCCAGCACGAATCTCACATGGAGTGACCGGGATTTGAGGGTAGGCTAGTAACATTGTCATTTTACTGTACAACTGACCTTGTTGTTTCTCATAATTAATTTTAGGTTATTACATTTTTATTGTTATAGTGTAAATGTACATAATATTTACCTTTTAACTCATGTACATAGATCGCCAAACTTGTATTTCCGTTACTTTATTACGCATTGTTTTGTTTATTCATTGCTTATATTTTTCAGTTAGTATGTAACTTTATCATTATGACTTTTATCTTTCTTTTTCAATTACCGAGCTCGATAGCCGCAGTCGCTTAAGTGCGGCCAGTATCCAGTATTTGAGAGATAGTAGGTTCGAACCCCACTGTCGGCAGCCCTGAAAGTGGTTTTCCGTGGTTTCCCATTATCACACCAGGCAAATGCTGGGGCTGTACCTTAATTAAGGCCACGGCCGTTTCCTTCCCACCCCTATCCCTTCCTTGTCTCATCGTCGCCATAAGACCTATCTGTGTCGGTGCGACGTAAAGCAACTAGCGAAAAAAAAAATATTTTTCTATTTTATGGTCCGCATTTCTTTTATTTTATTTTTATTTGTTGAACTGTGCTTTCATTGTTCATTATGCAATATGCTTTACATATCAGTAATTTAACTTTGTTGTTGTTGTTGTTGTTGTTTGAGTCATCTGTCCATAAACTGGTTTGATCCAGCCCTCCATGCCACCCTATCCTGTGCTAAACTGTTCATTCCTACGTAACTGCTGAATCCTACATCTGCTTGAATCTACTTTTCATATTCATACCTTGGTCTACCCCTACCGTTCCTACCCACCACACTTCCCTCAAAAACCAACTGCACAAGTCCTGGGTGTCTTAAGATGTGTCCTATCATTCTATCTCTTCTTCTAGTCAAATTTAGCTTCAACGATCTCTTCTCACCAATTCCATCAACTACCTCTTCATTCGAGATTCGATCTGTCCATCTCACCTTTAGAATTCTTCTGTAACACCACATTTCACAAGCTTATATTCTCTATCCTTCTGAGCGAGTTATCGTCCATGTTTCACTTCCATACAATGCCATGATCCAAACGAAAGTCTTCGAAAATATTTTTTAAATTCCTATATCAATATTCGAAGTGAGTAAATTTCTTTTCTTAACAAAAGCCTTCCTTACTTGTGCTAGCCTGCGTTTTATGTCTTCCATACTTCTGCCATCGTTAGTTATTTTACTACCTAAAACCAAACCAAATCCCATGGCACTACAGCCCTTGGAGGGCCTTGGCCTACCAAGCGACCGCTGCTCAGCCCGGAGGCCTGCAGATTACGAGGTGTCGTGTGGTTAGCACGATGAATCCTCTCGACCGTTATTCTTAGCTTTCTAGACCGGGGCCGCTATCTCACCGTCAGGTAGCTCCTCAATTCTAATCACGTAGGCTGAGTGGACCTCGAACCAGCCCTCAGGTCCAGGTAAAAATCCCTGACCTGGGCGGTAATCGAACCCGTGGCCTCAGGGTAAGTGGCAGGTACGCTACCCCCACACCACGGGGCTGGCATTTTACTACCTAAGTAACAATATTCATGCACTTTCTTTAAGACTTCATTTCCTAATCTAGTATTCCCTGCATCACCTGACTTCGTACGACTCCACTCCATTACTTTTGTTTTGGACTTATTTATTTTAATCTTTTACTCGTCACCCAAGACTAAGAGCCTCCGTGGCAGCGCATCTCTCTCTCACCGCTGGATACCGTGGTTCAAATCCCGGTCACTCCATGTGTGATTTATGCAGGACAAAGGGGAGGCGGGACAGGTTTCTTTCCGGGTACTCCGGTTTTCCCTGTCATCTTTCATTCCAACAACACTTTCCACTACCATTTTATTTGATCTCTGAGTCATTAACCATCGCCCCAGAGGAGTGTGACAGGCCTCGGCAGTCGGCACAATTCCCATCCTCGCCGCAAGTTGGGGGCTTCATTCATCCCATCAATGAACCGGTGATTGACTGGAAAACAAGTTGTAGCTTTTCACTCGTAACCCAAAACTCCGTCCATACCATTCAGCAACTTCTCCAGATCTTCTGCAGTCTCAGATAAAATAACAATATCATCGGCAAATCTCAGGGTTTTGATTTCCTCTCCTTGATTGTGATTCCATTTCCAAATTCTTCTATGATTTCCTTTACTGCCTGTTCTATATAAACATTGAAAGGGAAGGGGGACAAACTGCAGCCTGGCCTCACCCCTTTCTGAATTGCTGCTTCATTTTCATAGCCCTAGATTCTTATCACTCCAGAATTATTTTTTATATATATTGTAGACAATACTTCTTTCTCGATACCTGATCCCGATCACCTCAAATAGCTTGCTCCAATCAACATTATCAAATGCTTTTCCTGGATTTACGAATGCCATGTATGCGGACTTGCCCGTCTTAATTCGATCCTCTGAGATCAGTGCTTTACGTGTTCCTTCATTTTGTTATGAAGCCAAACTGATCTTCTCCCAACTCAGTTTCAACTTTTATTTCCATTCTTCTGTAAAAGAAATACGTGTTAGAAGTTTGCAGACGTGAGATTATAAACTAATGGTGCGGTAATTCTCACACATGTCAACACCGGCTTTCTTGGGAATAGAAAGAACAACATTCTGCCGAAAATCGGGTGGCACTTCTCCTGTTTCATACATCTTGCACACTACATGAAATAACCTCACCATGCTGGTTTCTCCTAGAGCAGTTGGTAATTCAGAGGCAATGCCATCAATTCCAGGTGCTTTGGCCCTACTTAGGTCTCTCAAAGATTTGTCGAATTGTGACCTCCCGTTTCATCAGAATCAAAAGCCTCTTCTTGTTCCAGAACCATATTATCTACGTCCCTACCTCGATACAACTGTTGGATATTTTCCTGACATCTTTCTGCTTTGTCTTCTTTCCCTAGAAGTGATTTTCTATCTGAGCTCTTAATAATCGTACACCTAGATTTCCTTTCTACAAAGTTTTCCTTGATTTTCCTTTATGCAGCATCTACCTATCCTAGGACTACACAACTTTCAACATCCTTGCATTTCTCCTTGAGCCATTCTTCCTTAGCTGCCCTGCACTTCCTATCCACTTCATTCTTTAATCGCCTGTATTGTTTTCTGCCTTCTTCAGTTTTTGCATTCTTGTATTTTCGTCGTTCATCGATCCGGTCTTGAGTTATCCATTGATTCTTAGTTGATCTTTCCTTTCTTCCTAACATCTCTTCAGCATCCCTACTAACCTCATTCTTCATGCCTGTCCATTCTTATTCTTCTGTGTTTCCATCAGCCTTTCCATTTAATCCTTGTGCAACATTTTCCTTGAAAAAATACTTCACACTCTTTTCTTTCAAATTGTCTAGATCCCATCTCACTTGATTTTTTTCCTTCTTGAATTTCCTCAACTTCAGATGGCATTTCATGACGAAAAAGTTGTGATCAGAGTCCACGCTCCTAGGAAAGTTTTGCAATCCAACACCTGGTTCCTGAATCTCTGCCTAATCATAATAAACTATATTTGATACCTTCCATTGTCTCCAGGTCTCGTCCATGTGTACAGGCGTTGTTTGTGGTGTTTGAACCAAGTATTAGCAAGGACTATTCTTTATTGGCGCAGAATTCAACTCACCGACTTCCTCTTTCGTTTCTTTGTCCCATTCAGAATTCTCCTTCTGCAGTACCTTCTCTTCCTAGGCCTACCACTGCATTCCAGTCTCCCATCACAATTATATACTCGCCAACTTTTCATACTGTATTAAATCTTCTCTCTCTTAATGTATTCTTTCGATTTGCTCATTATCCGCTGAACTAGTAGTCATATAGACCTGCACTATTGTAGTGGCCATTGGTTTGGTGTCTTTCTTGACAACAATAATCCTTTCACTATGCTGGTCGCAGTAGGTTACCCACTGCCCTACTTTCTTGTTCATTATTAAACCAACTCCTGCATTTCCTCTGTTTGATTTTGTGCTGAGAATTCTATAGTTGCCTGACCAAAAACATTGCTCTTCCTGTCGACGTACTTCACTTATGCCAACTACATCTCCCTTTTCAGATTCTCTAACCTACCACAACGATTCAAAATTCTGATATTCAACGCTCCGACTCGCAAAATGTTAGTATCCATCCTCCTGATGAACGCCTCCTCTCATGTAGTCCCCACCGGAGATCCAAATGGGGGACCATTTTAGCCCTGGAATATATTACCCGGGAGAAAGCAATCATCAGTACATAATACATACAGAGAGAGCAGCATGTCCTCGGAAGTTTGTTACGGCTGTAGTTTCCCGTTGCTTTCAGCCGTGCAACAGTATCAACCGAGCAAACTCATGTTAAATATTATTACAAGGCCATATCAGTCAATCATTTAGACTGCCACCCTTGTAACTTCCGAAAGGCTGCTAACCCCGTTTCGATGAACCATTCGTTAGTTCTGGTCTCTTGACGGATGTATGTTGGGTATTCAGCCCGAAGGCTGGTTTGATCCTCCACGGCTACGCCAACAGTTGTCATAGATGGCCTAGGCATCACTGAAGAGATGTACTAGGGAAATGAGGAGTGAGGTAGTTTTCCGTTGCTTTCCTCACTGAGCTAGAAGTTGCTCACATATCAGTCTGCCAAGCCCACTGAAATGCATGCACCAACCGACCCTATGAGTGATATTTTCATACAATTCATAACAGGGACTGGCTGTATAAGGAATGATATTACTAACATCGCTCATACCCCAGTCACTTTCATATTGTCAAAGCCAAGGATGAGACTGAGACAGGTCAATGAAAGTAACAAATTTATTCTAGCCCATACCAGAAGACGTAGTGCACTGTAAACACTACATCTCGCCAGCAAAGGCATTCTCGACAGATACCCACCCGATATGGTTGCACCTGCGGCTCGGCTATCTGCTTCATTGGGACGCGCAAGCCTGCGCACCGCGGCCAGGTCACATGTTTCGCAGGGGAGGTTAACTTATTTATCTTTGATTTTATAGTAGAATAGTGCAACTCCCTTATATAATATGTATTATCATGTAATTTACGTGGTTAAGTGTAAGAGAGGGCCATGAGTTCTAAACTCACCACTGTTTAAGTCAAATAAATAAATAAATAAATATATAAATAAATAAATAAATAAATAAATAAACCTGACATTATTTTTAAAAGTCCTAGTGGTTTTTAACACGTGAATTTGGAGGTCCCATAGTTCTTATCGCAGCTTCAATGGGCATAAAATGTACAGTACGTGCTTGCTTTGTAACTTGCTTCGCTTGACTGCTAGTGTATATGGAATAAAGTGGCCATGTTTCACAGGGTTATGAACATGCCCAGTAGATGCACTCATTTATGTATGATGGAGCCCCGACAGATTGATCAGTGGTATTTGCTGTAAGTGACGTTTAGTGGCCGGGTGCTCGTAGCTGCTCGCGGGGATACTATGATGACCATCCTCAGTCCATCATTCTGCTAGGCAATACTTCACCACTAACATGTTGTGTTCCAAGTCAAATAGATATGGAAATCCAATAAAAATTATTCATTCACCAATGATGACGGACTTTCAAACATTTAAACGACACATGTCGAAGTCAGGGAGGGACAATGCGGAACTTACTGGCTGTACACTCAGTAAGATGCAATACCTGCTGTAATAATTTCAATGAGGGCCGATGAACTAGATGTTAGGCCACTTTAAACAACATCAAACAACACTTATTTCAATGAACAATGGTCTGATTCCTGATGAGAACTACTGAATGTCTGCTATTTTTACTAGGTGTCTCTCCGATCACAACATATATCTCCTGGAAATACCATGATATATCTGATGAAAATCAATTGTAGGTCTATTAATTTTTACTTTGATTTGGTTACGCAGTTTAAGATACATCTTACACCGTCAATACGTACTACATGCAGGCCTATGGCCTGTCTCTTCATCTTCCCTTGATTTTCTTTCCCAGATAACTCTAACAATATTACACATATAGTCGCATATTATGTTTCGCACATTTTTGAGGAGTGGCCACGGCTCTACCGTGGCTCTACGCCTCTGTATTCGGGAGACGGAGCGGCCCTGGTCCCCACCGTCCCCTGTCCTGAGAATGCTTTCCGTGGTTTTCCATTCTCCTGCACTAAGGCGAATGCCGGGATAGTTCCTAGTAGAGGCCACGGCCGCCAACCCCCTCAACTTCACCATAACTCGCCCAGGCTGTAAGACGGCTTCAACGTCAAAGACCAACCAAAGCCAAATTTTCTCCCTTGAATCCATAACAAATATTTAGGTCCGTGAAATAAGCGAACAATGTACTGTACTGTAATCATTTTTCATCGGTTTCATGTCACGCTAATTCCTGAGGGGTTTTGTTGATGGAATAGAAATGGGAAGTTGTGGACAGGTCTATGAAATTTTAGTCTACTATCTCTCCCCCCACCCCCCAATGTAAATTTACAGTTACATGACCCGTACCGCGCAGCAAAGTGTTGCTTACTCAGTGTAGGCATTAGTGGTTTTTCAGGGGTTCGGCGGCCACCTCCACCTCCGGGCACCTGGACGAGGCCTCCACCTCACTGACTGTGCGGTCAAAGAGTATATGCTTAATCTATCATGACCTCACTAGAGCGGTTGGTTAAGAGCGCACTCGTAACCTTACATGACCTTACGCTGGCTGCGTGTCCAGGCTCAACCCTAGGCTTAAGGGCCTTAACCTTACGGACCCAAGTTCGATGCCAAGAAGTGCAGGCTTACCCTAACAGCCAACGTGATTATGGCTAAGAGGGTAAGCTCAACCAAACAGGCATGACATGACTAGACTTAACCTCGCAGACCCCGGGTTCGACTCCAGGCCTAAGGGCGTTAACCTTACAGACCTAAGTTCGATGCCGAGGCTAACTGCATAACAGTGTAGGCTTAACCTTACCTGATGTTAAAGGGCGTTAACCGTGGACACCCTAGTTTGAAGCACGTGTCCAATCTTAACCTCACAGATCCCGGGTTCGACCCTAGACCTAAGGGCGTTAACCTTACACAGCTAAGTTCGATGCAGAGGCTAACATCATAACAGTGCAGGCTTAAGCTCACGCTGACGAGGCGTTAACCTAACCGGTTGCCCTTCCTTACACCAGCTCGGGCATAACATTACACCCTAGTTAATTGTGCAGGCTTAGCCTCACGCTGACCAGGCGTTAACCTAACCGGTTGCCCTTCCTTATACCTGCTCGGGCATAACATTACACCCTAGCTAGGTATACAGGCTTAAGCGCACGCTGACCAGGCATAAACCTATAGTCCTCTCCGTGTAAGGACGTACCCTAAGGGTGCAACCTTACCCTTTCTCCCCTGTAATATTAAGATATTGATTTATAGTTACTTTTCTTGCTGTTGGGTCTTTTTCAGTGTCGGTAACCATACAGTTTAGGGACCCTACTTGCCGATACAACGTCTTACATTTACCGTTAATCTGGCACGTTGGCAACGTTCAATCACTGCTCTAGCGTGAAGTGCGTGTTGCCACCGCATCGCCGTTAAAGTCACTAGTGATACATTTGCGAGAATATTTAAAGCATATTTTCTTTTTCTGTGGGATTAAAAATCTATTTGGCTAAAACCAGGTAAGTAGGATTGTGGCATGTTCGGATAATGCATTTAATAACATAGTTTGTGTGAAATGATGAAAGTGCTCAAATACGTCAGTCTCATGTCTAGATCTACCGGTACATGAAATAACTCTTGCGGGACGAAATTTTGGTAGTAGAACTTATTATTATTTTCAAATCCGCAGTGAACTTGAAAGCTGACCTAAATTCCGTTCACGGAGCTTGGCACATTAGTATTCCTATATGTTTCCTGATAAGCTTGAAGATATAACCAGCCTGCAGGCTGAAAATATGCCCAATAATCTCTCTCCTTACTGGTTACCGGTATTGAAGAGAGAAGGAAATATTCGCGCAAAAGAAAGGGAAGTCATTGGATGTCTGGAACTTTCGAAAATCACACTGCAAAGACTTATTAAATAAATTGCATCGTTTAACACGCCCCTCTTTTCAAGAATATGGTTATAGTACACCTACTGTATATCAAAATAAAGACAGATAATTTAAGTGAGAAAGTGTGTTTATTTCCTTAATTCCTCATTGAGGAGATATTCATAATTATCTTGATTTATTTCAGTTTATCTTTTATCATTTACTAGGGTAGGGAAACATTCATTATCGGTGTTTACATTGAGGTTAGTTTGTTATGGTTATGTCTGATGATTTTAATATGTAACCAGGCAGGTTGACAGCAGTGATCAGCCATTACAAAAAAGAGAAAAGAAGAGCATCGGGCGGCGATATTTACTTTCTGGGGTATTTCCTTACGTGGCAATTACTATAACTTAATCTCCCAGGTCTTAGAGCTGAACTTAGAACAAGATGGCGGCTATAATGCTTAATACGTATGCTTTTAGACTTCTAGTTCGATATCTGGGCTAACTGCAGGCCTAACGTTACGCTGACCACGCGTTAAGTTAACTTAACCTCCCAGGACTTGGAGCTGAACTTGGAACAACACGGCGGCTATAGGACTTAATACGTTTGCTTTATACATAGGGGCGTAACATTGGAGAGTGAATTAAGGGAGCTTGGAGCTGAAGTTCGAACAAGATGGCGACTATAAGGCTTAATACATATGCTTTGTTCATAGGGGTGTATTGTCGGAAGGTGACTTCGGGAGATCAGAGCTGAACTAGGAACAAGATGGCGGCTGCACATGGGACTAGGGAGATGGTGTAAAGCTCAATATATGTACTTTATTCATATTTTTAGTGTTTGGAACTTGGACTTTGACCTAAAACGGAGATCGAGTTTGGGTCTCCCTTGAACTAAAAAAAAACTACTGCGGAAATAAATTCCGGCACTTCGTTGACTCTGAAAACGTATTTAATAGGACGTAAAGCCAATATCATCATTAATATTTGACCCAAAACAGAGATCGCGTCTGAGGGTGCCCTTGAACAAAAGTAACATTAATCAAAACGCTGAAAGGCGACCTTAAGTCTTGGAGCTGAGTGACCACATAAATGACAAAAGGACAAAAAGGGCTAAATGTCGAAAGAGGAAAACGGCTAAATGGCTAAAGGACAAAAGGGCAAAGGGGCTAAATGGCAAAGGCACTAAAGTGTAAAAGGACAAAAGGTCAGAAGGGCAAAAGGGAATGAGCTATGGCCTAGGGCATAGAGCTGAACTTGGAACAAGATGGTCACATAGAAACATAACTTTAGGAAGCAAAGCTACCTCAAGGCCTTGAAGCAGAGCGGTTGCAGTGTCAAGGAAGCTAGCAACTGAGCTGATGGGAAAGGGCAGAAGGGAAAAAGGGTTAAGGCCCTTAAGCTTAGGGTCGAACCCGAGGTCTGTAAGGTTAAGCCTGGGCACGTAGCCAGTGCAAGGTCATGTAATGTTATGAGCGTCCTCTTAGCCAACCGCTCTACTGAGGTCATGTGAGGTTAAGCATGTACTCTTAGTCAGCACAGTTAATGAGGTGGAGGTCTCGTCCAGGGGGACGAAGGTGGAGGTGGCCGCCGAACCCCTGAAAAACCTCTACCGTCGGCGGACGTTATTTAATATAACTATAAGGGACGATCAAAATGTTTCCGTTCTACGGCCTACAGTGCTGAATAGGGATAACAATTAGGCTAAATCGCCGTGAGCTTTGAGGCACTCATCCCATCGACGCACCAGGTTGATGATCCCCGTGTGGTGAAACACTGTGTCCTGCTGTGTGGAGAAGTCCGTAACCGCCTGCTGCACATTCTCGTACAAATGAAAGGCCTTTCTGAGGGGACCGAAGTTGTAATAATCGCATGGGGTGAGATCCGTACTATAGGACGGGTGCTCCATTGTCTCCCACTTGAGTTGGCTGGATGAAGCTGGCCTCCCAGATCAACCGGCGTCTTGTGTCGAAACGCGACCCGCACGGAACTTGCTGCACCATTCAACAACGGTGGTTTTCGACAGACACATTCTTTATTCTCCGATGGATATCCACCGGTGTTTGTCTTTCGGCAGCCAAGAACAGAATCACAGCATGTTGGACACATTTAATAATAACGTCCCCATACTTCACGTGGCCGCATTTAACGCACGCACACCGGCACGACGTGCCTGTCAGACTAATTCCTTTGCGTACATGTCCGTGCTTATATACCCGCATCGGAGTCGCGCTACGTTGCATGTCCTCAAACGGAAACTTTTTGTTCACGCCTTATATTTACAAAGTGTTTATACTCATATCTCTTCTTATTATTATTTGCGCTGTCACTGGTCTTGCACCCAGAATGCTGTGGTTCGAATCCCGACCAATGGGAATTGAATTTTGTAAATGAAACGTCACGTCCCTGTGGTTCGGATTCCGTGTATAACTAATGGCAATTTTTCTACCGCATTTCACCCACACCCTGGTAGGTTCGCGGGTGTGAACTGCGGACATGGCCATGTTTTACGGTCGGATACCTTTTCGTTCACGGTATCCCTTACGCGAAAATGGATAGGGCCATAAATGCCAATGAAATAAAGCACATATTTACATTGACTTCGCGTTTGGCTCTTTGAGGGAGGCTGGACGCGACGTGTCCCTCCGTTCTTGTGGCGACATGAATTTTTTTTTACGAGGAAGGCTGAGCGCGTTGTCCCGGCTTCCCTTTTTCCAGTCCCCGTGCTCGTCGGTTCTTGTAGCGATATGATTTTTCTTTTACGTGGGAGGCTGGGCGCGGTTTCCTGGGCTCTCTTTTCTATTCTTTCCCCGCGTTTGGCCGTTCTTGTGACGACGTGAAATACTTTTCTACGAGAGAGGCTGGGAGACGGAATTTCAAGCCCTGATGTTGCGTTGTAGTCGACTCCGGAACTCCGTCACTCGGAGGTGAGATCTCGGCATCTCAATTTACCTCTTGGATATTCTCCGAGGAGATGAAATTTCACAGAAAAAATATTCCTACTTGTGGGGGAATATTTAGATCTTAAGATGTTAACACAGCAACATAAAATCCGTTGAATCAGAGATAAGAAAAGGCTTAAGGTTACTTGAATACAACCAATCCGATCTGTAAAAGTGAGTCCTGTATCTGTTTGTTAGTCGAGAGGCGCTTTCCGCGAGTTCCTTTTGTGTTCACTGGTGAGTGTTGGTGTGTGAGATAATATAGTTTCCCTTTGAAGTCGAAGTCAGCAGTAAATGACAGCACAGAGAACGTATACTTCTGCAGTAAAATTTGCCTCATCAATTAAGGTCACTTCCGTAGACGAGAATTCAAAACGAACGTCAAGGGAAACAGAGGGTACTGGGTGGAAGTTCTGTAACTGCAGAATCAGAATGAGAGGATATGAAAAGCAGTGGTATATTTCATTTCCAGTGAAGTTACTTACAGTGAAGAGAGAGCTTGGAGGCGTCTTTCATGTAGAGTAAGATATTCTGGAAGTTGCACAAAGAAGTCTTATGATATTTACTCAGTCAAAGTAGGTGGTGATCCTTCCGCCAGATGACAAAGAGCAGAATGAAGTTTTAATACAATACTGCTTTAAACTTTCAGTTATCTAAGTGATATTTCGAGGAGACACGAAGCCAAGTCCGGTCTGACAGATCTCTACATATGTTTGCATACTATGAACAAATGAATTATTTAAACAGGTCCAAAACTAAACTACACACCATGTGCCACGTATACACTGAAGCAATACACACACAAACAAGAAATATAATATATTCTACTCATATTGCTTAGTTAACGCACGAGGCAATTTCTTTCAAAATCTCCCCAAAATGCATATTCAAATAATGCGGAAAAAAAGAGATGATTTGTTGTTATTTATTCGTATAACAAGATAAGGACACAACATGTCACACCAACATGAAAATATGGGGGAAAATATACAAATCAGAAAATACAAGTAATTTGTTGATCATATGCTACTGTTGTAATCCAAGGATCTGATTCAAGGTTGAATATTAGACCCTACTTTCAACAAACTAAGTTCCCATTCTTAATGCTTACAGCTAATCAGTGCATCCTCAAACCATTCCCTAATTACAGTTTCGAAATTTTCAGCAGCCGCGTTCGCTTTATGTGAGCTATCAACCGTTGAAGCTGATACAGACGTTCGGTCTGGAAGAACGCGCCGAAACTTTAAAATGTTGCAACTCACGCGATGTGGCAGCTAGTGGTAAACTGATGTTCTGCTTTAACAACGTATGTACGCACCAGTAAAAGGTTAAACAACAAGATGGCATACATACTTCCGGCCGTATACAGTAGAGAAATTTCTTCTTCTTTCCTTCTACCACTTTTCCCACGCTTGTAGGGTCGCGGACGTGAAGTGTGTCCCACATGCGAATTTGGCCCTGTTTTAGAGCCGGATGCCCCTCCTGACACCAACCATGTATGGAGGGATATGATCGCTATTGCGTGTTTTAGTGAAGTGTGTTGCCTGAGTGTGAAGAGGAAAGTGTTGAAATAAATAAAAGCACAATCTCCTAGCCAGAAGAATTAATCAGACGCGATTAAAATCCTCGACCGCATCCGGGAGATAGTGGGTTCGAACCCCACTGTCGGCACCCCTGGAGATGGTTTTCCATGGTTTCTCATTTTCACACCGGGCAAATGCTGTGGCTTTACCTTAATTTAGGCCACGGCCGCTTCCTTCCCATTCCTAGCCCTTTCCCATCCCATCGTCGCCATACGACTTATCTGTATCGGTGCGACATAAAAGCCACTAGCAAAAAAAAAATTCCCCCACCCGGCCGGGAATCAACCTCGGGGTCCTCCGATCCGGAGGCCTCATCGCTGACCATTCAGGCAAGAAGTCGGGCCACTACAAAGTGGAGAAGCAATCAGTGTTAACACCCCGTTCAGTCTCGTAGACTTTTCCTGGGTACTTGCGGGTTACAGACGAATTTTTCTTCTGGAAGGACCTACTGTACTTGATAAAAAGAGACATTCGGACAGTTGTTGAATCAGTATAGATAAAAATAAGAGTCTTACTTCGGAATGATCACATAGCTGTCGGCTTGCAATCTGGAGACAGTGGGTTCGAATCCCACTGTTGGCAGCCCTGGAGATGGTTCTCCGTGATTTTCAATTTTCAGACCAGGAAAATACTGGGGCTGTACCTTAATATCAGTCGCGGTGGGCTCTGAGGAGCACATGAGCACGTGATCACCCAGTTCAAATGCATGTTAACGCATTCATAGATAATTCAAATTTGTTTCCTTTGTTTCTACCTGATTTCGTCAATCGATCGAAAGTATTCGACTTATATCGAAGCTCCGTTACACTGGCAGCTATTCGTTTTGACTGACAATGCAGGGAGCACACTGGAGATTTTGCTACGAGCCTGAAGACTATACGCATGCGTATGGAGAGATGACGTCATGGTTTATCCACAGATATATCCATAAGCTAGGAGCACGGAAAGGTATGTGCCTTTCAGGCTACAACTACCCTCAAACAAGTGATAGTATTACTGTTGACCACAAAGGTCCGCCACCTCCCCTGTTACTGTTGGCCACAGCTCCCAGAAGATATTATTGCATTACATCGTCTGAAGATTTCGCTAGTAGGTAATTCTGAACAGGGTTCGTAACCACGGGAATATATTTGCATTACATTGTGGGTGGAGAATCGTTTCAATTTTAATTAATTTGAGTACTGGTAAATGTGGTAATTACACGCACTATGTTTATGCTTATCATGCTTAGGTGGACTTCGTGCTATGTAAATCCAAGAATATTGTTCGCATCGTTTGATATTCGCTACAAAAAATAATGCATCCTCGGTTATAGGGGTTCTACCAAATTATGATTGGAAAAGCTACCATACAAGAAACCTTTAGTGAAATGATGTATGTAAGTTATTTTATACTGATTTGCATTCTTCTTTGGTATATTTTAAGACACATTTTGTTGTGAACCCCTGAAAATTATGTCACGAGCCGCCACTGCTTAATATATTAATGCCACGGTCGCTTCCTTTCCACTTCCAGGCCTTTCCTCTCCCATTGTCGCCATAAGAATTATCTGTATCGAGGCGACCTAAAGCTAATCGTAAATTTCTAAAAAAAGTCTTGCTTTGGTATGATGTCGTCGGGTGATGATTAGTGCTGCCATATTTAGGTACTAAATTCGCCATGCTGCGCGGCTAACAGTTAGTATAGCTTAGTACTATGGTGTGGCAAAAGGTTGCGTGAACCGTCAATTGATCATCTCAGTGAGTTCTACAAGTATGCGGTGAAGAAGAATCTACTAGAGAGTATTTGAAAAAAAAACTGTGGTGCGATTTTGTGCAAAAAATCTAGTTCTAGCCCTACAGGCAAGCAACTCGGTGTTGAAAACATCCTTGGGATTTGAGCTACGAATTGTAGATAATACATAAAAATAAAGTATGATAATATATTATTTTTTCATTCCTATTCCTAAAAATTACAATCGTATTCTTAACCATCATTATCCGATCGATTACATTAGCAGTTTCCCTTTCTCTAACACTACGAACGCTAATGTGAGTCAATGCATTATTTCATTTAAGCACCACAACGAGCGCTAATGTGAATCAATGCAGAGTTTCCCTTACGCCCTTATAACTACATTCAGTGTGACATATTCCAAAAATCAAAAACTCCTGAGGGTATTGAACCAAGGACCGCATTACAGAAAGAATGATGTAAATAAGTTAATTTGGATAGGATTTTATTTGAATCAAAAAGAAAACGAGTATAGAAACAAGCGATTTTAGGCTGTATTTCAGGAATTGCATTTAGGTCGGATGTGAAAATGAAAATGAAAACCTACAACCTGTTTTCCAGTCAGTGACCGGGTCTGGGATGGAAGTAATGAAGCCCCCATCTTGCGGCGAGGATAGGAATTTTGCTGGCTGCCGAAGCCTGCCGCACTCCTCTGGGACAATGATTAATGACTGACAGATGAAATTAAATGATAGTGAAGAGATTTTCTGGATGAAAGATGACAGGGAAAACCGGAGTACCTGGAGAAAAACCTGTCCCGCCTCCACTTTGCCCAGCAAAAATCGCACATGGAGTGACCGGGATTTGAACCACGGAACCCAGGGGTGGGAGGCCGATGCACTGCCACCTGAGCCACGGAAAGCAGGAAGTTTTTCGAATATTTTTTATAGTTTGATAGAGCTATCCAAGACTGCTTTATTAGTCTCTTTCTTTTTCGCGGATAATGATTTTTTGAGGGTTTCCTCCCATAGTATTGTTCTACAATCTGTACCTCATTCAGGTCAATGGGATTTATATTAGATTCTATATAATATATTTATTAACAATAAAAACTAATATTTTCAGGTTCTCAAAATGAAAATATACGAATATTTAAATCACAGTGTATTGAACACTTTGGTCCATATTGAGGGATACCTACCTTTCTTACCTATCAGCAAATTTCATGAGATCTGTCTCTTGGGTCGTATCGGGTTCTTCGTCACTTGCTGAGATAAAGGTAGGGTTCAGTAATTCTAATATATCTACTGGAGTGAAAGGTCTGTTTAAAAGATTTCTATTTATTCAGGAAAATTTGAAGCATTATGATATGTCAACGGCATCATTGCAGTCAATTGTGTCCACTGGACACCACAATCATTATTCATAAAGGGTCAGAACACTGGTGTGAGCCTTTGACGTTACTGCCTGATGGGCGTTTTTACTAGAAACCATTGTCTCAATTATTAATTATTTAAGAAAGGAAAGTCTGGAAATCCTTAAATTCGGCTTCCATGTGAGACCACATGTACCATCATAGTGATTCGTTATGGTCCAGCCCTCGTAACACGAACTCTGGACTCTGAGTATAATTAAGGCCGTCCAATCGGTGTGCCACACAGTGGTCATACGACATGGGCCCTTAATTGAATCGATGTGACCTGCGTCTATGTCATGGACCGACATCTAAACTTCTAAGTTACTTTAAAGTCATTGTGGATGATGACCGCAAGGAAAATGATGCTACAGTGGCATATGGCCCTAATCTGAGTCACTGAGGTTGATGACCCCTGACCATCCAAGTTTCTAGGCTGAAGGCTAAACACAATTAAGTTACATCGGTTGATGACCAAAGTTTCCACTTTACTATCCCCAGCACATTCACTGCTTAATCAATCAAAGTTAAATAATTACAACAATAGCAATGCCCACAAACTTTGTGGCAGTAAAATCCATTTCCTTCGGATATGTCCCCTTAATCGTTACTTTACCATTTAAATATTCCCCAGAAAAGAAACTAAGATTTCCAGAATGCATCTCCAAGTTATTCGCTTGATTAAAGTTATTTCAAAATGCGGTTTCACTGAATTTAATAATTAAATAAATTTAAATGATTTAACGAAATGTTAAAGAACAACAATTTCTATCTCCGCGGACTCTGGTTTCTTCACAAATTCCTACGCAGCTGTGATGTAAATTCTATCATGTGATGTTTATCTGGCTGGAAAGGAATTGTTACATAATTCATGTCCAGTTATATATCTTGTCTCATGACCTCACACTTTAAATCTAATCTAGTCCTAGCCATCATTAACACTCGGATATCCTAATAATCTACGTACAAACCAAACAACTCGCCATATAATTACGATGGCATATCTCGTCATGCCATTTATAAATTTTGCACACCCCTCACAGACAAACCAATCATCACTACCATCGCTCTATATTTTGGACAACCCTGAATTTGGTTACTCTTGTTCCTTATACTCGAAGTTCGGGGTTTCAAATGTTCATTACGTCCCCAATTAAACAAAATTTACAGTATTCCACAATACTCAGGTTATTACCGGATATGAATTTCAACTAAATTCAACTTTTAAAGTTCTCCCCGGCCGAGAATACAATCTCAATTCCACACCTGTGTCCCGTTATCTTACGGTAAAACCCTCTCAGCTGAGGCCTCTCGTCCCCAAGTTCGCTTGGCAGTAACATGAAACACCTGGTTTGTTCTACTTGACTGGCTTCTCAAAATGCTCCCTTTTAAACTCTGCCGACATAATTAAACATACGATATTCTAACCAACAAAATGCACAGATTATGCTTCAAGATGCCCACAATAAATACACGCGTCGCAAATTAATACCGCCATGGATTTCTATATATTTCTTTCAATTCCCAACATTATAAAATATTCCTCGGGCTTCCATGTCCCGGCTTCAATGACAGGACTCTAACCTGATTCGCACATCTCATCTCAACTCATAAGACAAAACTCTCTGTTTCCCAAAGGAATTGGAATAAAATCCTTACTAGAATCCACAACGTCCAATACGCACAGTGCTTAAGTAATGAATAACTTCGCATAAAATGATATCGTATTTAATAACTGGATTTTCACGAAAAATTACTGAAAATTTCTACTAGATCTTTTATTGTCAGTCAGACACAGTTTAAAATGGGCCTAGAAAAACGTTTCACTCCGTGACCAAATTCATCACACTAGATTCTCACCCGACAGCGCGCTTCCACTCGATTGAAAATGAGTAACCATGGATTTCTATATTATTTACGTCAAAATTACAGACAGAAAAATTTTACGTCGAATGAACATCTTAATTTGACATCAAAAAATATACGCAGTACACACACACACACACGCGCGCGCGCGCGCGCAGAAATGGCGATCTACATTGGACGTGATATCTCTTCGAAACCCTATTCAATAACCTTTTACAACATTATACGGCACTCGCAAGACTTCAAAATTTTATCCAAGTGGAAAATAAAACAAATGACTCTTTAGTCGTATTCTCACATTTTACAAAACTTAATAGGGGCGACCACTGCGTAGTATATCCCCATTCAAATACACTTTTAGAGATCATGAAACAAGATATAATAGGTAGTAAGATGGAAAGTCACATTACCTTATGTAGTCACACCATTGTTCGTCATAGTGCTCACCTGCGACCCTGGAATTTTATTTAGCCATTTTTACATTCATGGATTTACAGATCATTATTGTATTTCTTCACGTTTCCTGGAATAAAGCATAAAAAAAGAAATGCCCTTCACTTTTTATTTGATCGCACACAATGGACTGTGATTTTTTTCCGCACACGAATTACTTTCTTTACAAATTTATCGGTACCTTAACCGTCCTATCTGATACAATTATTTCACTCAAGAAAAGTATCTCCTCCTGGAGTCAAGACCCCAGCCACAATGGCTAAAATCTGCAGTTGAACTCAGTCTACTTTTGTTGTTTGATTTTACAGAGCAGTTCAATACTTCATCGTCCGCTTCGTACATAAAATGCAGGAGGAGCCTTCGTCATGGCGTCCCTTCATATTTATACCAGTTACCCCCTCTCTTCGGGTATCTCCCTTTGCCGCCAAGAAAATTTCTATAAATTTTCTGACTTAACTAAACTGTAATTACAAAAGTTTTGAAAGTGACTACATACTTGCTATATTTCTGGCAGTGGTGTTCATGGACATTTAAAATTTATACGTGTTCGATTTGTGGGATAATTGACCTCCTTTGATAGGCACTATATTTTTTTGACTTGGCTTGGGTCACGCCATGTACACGTGCTTTGAAATAGTTCGCAAAACTGACTTAAGATTCTTCCGCCGTTGACACGTGTGGCTGACGTCACGTATCCCGGAGCGTGGGACCGAAGGTAATCACCCCCTCGTCACCTGTCAAATCCATGCTATCAAGAATCCAACTTTTAATTTAATTGTCAATTTATGCATAATGTTCTTAGTTCCCAAAGGTCATGGGTTCAGTATATTAGTGACTGAGGTTCTTTTTTGGGTGGGGTTTTTATACACACTTCAATAAAGGATGAGTACTAAAATTCTTATAAACTTGAACTTTATAAGGGAAACAGTGATATATTTTTAAAAGACGGAAAATATTGAACATGTTATTTTAAAATGATATAAGTAGAATTTTGTCATTATTGAAGAGGCTTCTAGCTAACAGGAAGCATGCCAATATTGGGATATGTGCAGCATTTGTCAACAATATTTGTAGCATATTTAACAATCGAATGAATCATTTCTTCCCTCTGTTAACCTGGGTCTAGCCCCCTTAAAGTAACCAGACTTCATATTTTCCCTCTTTTATTCCTCAATATTTTGGTAAATTCTTCCAGCTGTAACCGTGTGCCTTAGAAGGAAAGTCACGTTGCTAATCAAGTAACGTAACTATTTTACATCTATGTAAACATCAAGTAACAAGAAATTTGAACATGATATTATCCAAAGCAGTGAACACCGAGAAGTTTTATCCACACACCGCCACTGCGCTCCAAGTATGATTAATTGTGTTTTATTTTTATTTATGCTCATACAGACGGTATTTGAAGGTGCTCAAATACGTCAGCATCGTGTCGGTAGATTTACTGGTACATTAAAGAACTCCTGAGGGGTAAAATTTTGGCACCTTGTCATCTCCGGAAACCGTGAAAGTAATCACTGGGACGTAAGGCCATTAAGGCCATTAACCGTGGCCTTAATTACGGTAGAGTCCCAGAATTTGTTGGTGTGAAAATGAGAAACCGCAGAAAATAATCCTCAGGGCTGCCAAGAGTGGGGCTCGAACCCACCATCTCCCGATCGCAAGCTCAACAGCTACGTGACTTAACGTGACTTAAACCGCGTAGCCCCACGCTCGCCACTTCTTATGGGGTGGAATCAACTAAGTCCTAGTTGCATTCCATATGTATGTTCAGTCCGTCAGCGATTGCGCTGGTGAGATCCTCAACAGCTCTGCCATCAGCTGTCATAGATGGCCTAGGCATCACTGAAGAGGCGTACTAGGGAAATGAAGAGTGAGGTAGTTTCCCGTTGCTTTCCTCACCGAGCTAGAGTTGCTACTACATATCAGTCTGCCAAGCCCACTGAAATGCATGCACCAACCGACGCTATGAGCAACATTTTCACACCATTCATAGCAGGGACTGGCTGCATGAGGATTGGCATTACTAGCATTGCTCATACCTTAGTCACTTTCATACTGTCAAAGACAAGGATAAGACAGAGACAGATCAATGGAAGTAACAAAATTGCTCTAGCCCATACCAGAAGACATAGTGCACTTTAAACACTAGGTCCTGCCAGCAAAGGCATTGCATTCCATAGCCGACAAGAAAAAGTACTTCATCGTGCCAGATCGCTATCAACTGTCAGTCGAAAGAAAAGGTAAAGACTCAGATTTTGAGTCACCAATATTTCGTTGAAACTTGTTGAACTACGGCAAAAATAAACCGATACGTGCC
The DNA here is from genome assembly GCF_040414725.1 of Anabrus simplex. Classification (NCBI taxonomy): domain Eukaryota; kingdom Metazoa; phylum Arthropoda; class Insecta; order Orthoptera; family Tettigoniidae; genus Anabrus; species Anabrus simplex. The sequence continues at coordinate 616,962,384 of NC_090265.1, read as the reverse complement.
CGACGGTTTGTGCCATTTGCCCTTAACGAGAAAATGGTCCTTTTAGTTTGCATACCTGTTGACAATTTCGGTGCGAGTATCTGTAAATAAAAGCAGAAAAGTTCATAACATGAAGATAAAGTTGAAATTTACGGCGGCAATTTCGGGCAAATTTTTCTTTACGGGAATTGTAATTAGGGATTGGAATAATTTACCAAGGAAATGGTCAATACATCTCCAAGGTATTCTTTTTCTATGAATTGTGTTACTTGGTAAACAACTTATAGGGAATCTGCCACCTGGGCAACAACGCTAAATGTAGATCAGAGTTGATCGATGATTGTAAGATGTGATGTTTGTAGGCTATTATATTTAATTCCTTTTTCCGTCATAAAATAAGACTTTTACCATTTAACACCAAAGTGGCCTATGTCATCGTTTAGCACGAAGTGTTGTAAGTCATACAAACCACTTTTCAATAATTTTTTACAATTGAAGGAGTTTTGAGAACTGAACAATAGCTTATGGCAGAGTGGTTTACATTCCTTTCTTCCATCGAGTGGAAATACAGAGTTCAGGCAAAATTTTAATATATAATTTCAACAGGTTTTTGAAACCACCCATATAAAAAGTATTTAATGCATATACAATAGTTATATTAAATTCAAAATCCCAGTTAACTCGAAAGTAATGTTTTTGTCTTACACCAATTTGCCTTTCACTGGCCCGTATATAAAAACAGAGTTGTTATTGTCCACAATACCGATGTCTCACAATCCAGCAACATATACGAAAACATTTGCTAGCTATCCACAGAATATGCCACTGTTCAAGGAATACTATTATATATTCAAGCATATTCCCGTCAATTCTTAGATACATGTGTGCAGAAACTTCTTGGCAAACCACAGGCGGAATATTTACTCGCAGATCTTGGAACATTTACAGTAGAGATATTCTCGAATAAGAAGGACTGGACTACTTTTGTTGTACTAGAAAAACTTGCTGAGTTGATAGCTGATGAAAGAGTTGGAAACACGCAACCTATCAGTTTACTTGAACGTCAGAGTAATATTTCTCACATATTTTAGTATTTTTTAAACGTGCAATGATTAATTTATAACGTATAATCTTGGTAGAAAATATATTAGGTACTACCTTAGTTCACTTTACGTAATTGCAAATATCATCGATAAAGAAACTGTAATTAACTCATTGAGCAAGTTCGACGAACTAAAGTTTAAACTTCCACTTTTTCCTAAACCAATAACCGTAACTTCGTCTATCTCTACAGTACCATTCTCCGATCTCAGGGTATTTCGTGAAGATGTCGCGAAAGAATATCCTACAATTTTTTTTCATGTCACGAAATATCCTGAATTTCCAATTAAATTATATTTATACTAGCTGTAGTACACGGCGTTGCCCGGTTATTCTTTTTGATGTTTACCTTTAAGATTTGCATTCCCAGTTAGTTATGTGCGAAGTGAATATTTATAGAATCCTGTTTTACGACCGGATGCCCTTCCTGACACCAATCCTTTATAGAGGAATATAATCACTATTGCGTGTTCCTGTCGTGGTTGTTAGTGTAGTATGCTGTCTGAATATGAAGAAGTGTTGGGACAAACACAAACACCCAGTCTCCGAGCCACAAGAATTAATTAGAAGTGATTAAAATCCCCTACCCGGCCGGGGTCAAACCCAGGACCCATTGCACCGAAGGCCGCTAGGCTGACCATTCAGCTAAGAAGTCGGACGACATTAATATACGTTATTTTCCATTATTTTTACATGTCATCCCCTCCCATTCCCCAACCTTACCAGGGCTTCGGATGTTCCATCTCCACAGATTATTTTTCTCCTGATCGTCATATGTATATTAAGTTTCGCTGAGAGTTATTCCGGAACATACTCACATAAATCCATAATCTCGGCCATTTTTACATTCATTTTCCCCCATTCTCAACCTCCAATCTGATTGCGGCTGAAGTAGGACTTAAACAGCATCCAGAATGCCACAGTTCAAATCAGCGACCTCGTACACAATGGATTCAGTTTTGATATGTCGTTTTCGTTTTATTTTTATGTTTCATCTCCTCCCCTAGGAGATCTAGGGATGTTTCCCACCAACGATTTTTTTTTTCAGATAGTAAGTCATACGTGTACCAACACTGCATGAGGGCTATGCTGGAAGAATCATACATACATGCGTAATTTCCATAACTCTGGGTATTTTCTTTCTCTCCCCTTCTCATACTCATGCCGATGCCGGTCGAACGTGAACTTCAAAGACATTCGGAGTGTAATTATTCACCTCAGGGACCCAAAAATATATGGACAGTACATTAATATTTATCGTTCTTTATTATTTTAATATTTCACCCCTTTTTTGCGTATTTTTTATAATTCAACACCGCCACTAGCGGTGCTAACTGAATTGTACTCCTCTAGTAATTTCTTCCAGGTAATTCATATAAATGAACCAAGCTTGGTTGAGAGGCATGTTAGAACATATACACATACGTCCGTAAACTCGGTCACTTTGGACATTTCCTTTCCTTCACTCGTTCTCACCCCCTCTGCCGAACGGGATTGAACTTTGTCTTAAATGGTATCCAGAGTGTCAGAGTTCATCTCAGCGACCCCGAAATCTATGCATTCGACTCACATATCGGTAGTTTTCTATTATTTTTATATTTCACACCTACCCTAGGGGTCTAGGGGTCTCTTAGCCCACAGTATTTTTTTCCAGATAGTAAGTCATACTTGTATCAGTATTGATAGAGAGCTATGCTGGAACGTACACACATACGTTCATTATCTCAGTCATTTTGAAAATATTCTTTTTCACCTTTTCTCACCCACGATACCAAAGGGGGATGAACTTGGACTTTAAAAAATCCTAAGTTTCACTATCACCTCAGTGAGCCCGAAAACTATGTATTCGACACTATTATCGATTACTCGTTTTTCTTACCCGTCACTACCGACCAATAGGGTACCAGTGGTGTCCTACCCCCACGCGCTTAGTCTTCTGATAGTAAGTCATATGTGAACCAAGTTTAGTTTGAAACGGTCCAGTAATCCTCAAAACGTCTCCTCCTAAACTACTGAAGCAATTTCAATCAAACTTTGAAACTTATTATTTGCTATCTGGAGACGAGCACTGTGGGGGTAAGCCACCTCTAGCCCCCTTAGGGCTGGGGGTTAGGGGGTTATGTAAAACAATAATCAAAAATAGTGTCGAATCCATAGTTTTTGGGGTGGCTGAGGTGAATAGTGACACTCCCGACTTTTTAAAAGTAAAATTTCTGCTCCCATTTGGGTGGGGTGCGAGGGGGTACTGATATATAAAATTAAACGAAAATAGTGTCGAATATATAGTTTTCGGTGTCGTCGAGGTGAATTGTACACTTCGGATTTTTAGTATCAGGAGATAAACCACGTGGGGGTAAGACAGCACAGGAACCCTTAGGGGCTGGGGGTGAGGGGGGTAAGATATACAAATTAACGAAAATAGTTTCGAATCCATACTTTTCGTGGTCGCTGAGATGAATAGTGACATTGCGGAATTTTTAAATGTCTAAGTTCAGCCCTTTTCGGGGTGCGGGGCGATGGGGGAGTAATATATAAAAATAATAGAAAATATTGTCGAATCCACAGTTTTCGGGGTAGCTGAGATGAATAGTGACACTCCGGATTTTTAGTATCAGGAGACAAATCGCATGTGGGTAATACACTGCAAGAAACCTTAGGGGCATTGGGGGCAAAGGGGCTCAGATACAAAAATCATAAAAAGTAGTGTCGAATACATACTTTTCGGGCTCGCAGAAACGAATAGTGACATTGCGGAATTTTTAAATGTTTAAGTTCAGCCCTTTGCGGGGTGCGGGGCGATGGGGGAGTAATATATAAAAATAATAGAAAATATTGTCGAATCCACGGTTTTCGGGGTAGCTGAGATGAATAGTGACACTCCGGATTTTTAGTATCAGGAGACAAATCGCATGTGGGTAATACACCGCAAGAAACCTTAGGGGCATTGGGGGCAAAGGGGCTCAGATACAAAAATCATAAAAAGTAGTGTTGAATCCATACTTTTCGTGGTCGCTGAGATGAATAGTCACACTCCGGAATTTTTTTAAGTACAAGTTCAGCCTCCTATGTGGTAGGGGGCGATGGGAGAGTGATATATAAAAGTAATCGAAAATAGTGTCGAATCCATAGTTGTCAGGGTCGCTGAGATGAATAGTGAGACACCGGTTATTTTATAAGTTCATCCCCCTTTGGGATCGGGGGCGAGGGGGGAGTGATATATAAAATTAATCGAAAATAGTGTCGAATACATAGTTTTCGTTGTCGCCGAGGTGAATTGTACACTTCGAAATTTTAGTATCAGAGTATCAGGAGACAAACCACGTGGAGGTAGGACACCCCAGGAACACTTAGGGGCGATGGGGGGCGAGGGGGGGACTGGTGGGGCGAGGGGGGTGCTAGGGGGGGGCGAGGGGCCTGAGATATAAATATCATCGAAAGTACTGTCGAATCCATACTTTTCGGGGTAGCTAAGATGAATAATGGCACTCCGGATTTTTTTAAAGTTCAGCCCCCTTCGTGGTGGGTGGCAATTGGAGAGTGATATACAAAAATGAACGAAAATAATGATGAATCCATAGTTGTCGGGGTCGCTGAGATGATGGTGAGACCCCGGATATTTTACAAGTCCAAGTTCATCCCCGTTTCTGGTGGGGGGTGAGGGGGATTCAGATTTAAAAATAATCGAAAATAATGTCCAAGCCATAGTTTTCGAGGTCGCTGAGATGAATAGTAACACTCCCGATTTTTTAAAACTCAAAGTTTAATCCCCTTTAGGGGGGAGGGGGGACTGAGATATAATAATAATAATAATAATTTCAAATCGATCACATTGCCATCTCTCATCCCATGCAGAGAGAGGTACACGATGTACAGGTACGCCGAGGAGCAAACGTCGATTCCGATCACTACCTAGTGAGAATAAAAGTAAAATTCACCCCGAAGAAAATTCATCATAAGAGGTCACAAATACCGAAGTTTGATACGACACAGATTGGAAATACTAATCTGCAAGAAGTGTGGGAAAGGGAACATGCAGGCACCTGGGAGAAATTCCGCAACAAAATCATCCAGAAAGCTCGAGAGCAAATTCCCCTGAAAAAGAATACTAAACACCCTTGGTGGAATTCTGAATGTGAACGTGCCTTGAAGGAACGAAAAGAAGCATTCCAGAAATACAACAGCAAGAAATCACCAGAAAACCAAACATATTTCAATGAAACTAGAAAACGAGTAGCCAAAATCATCAGGCAGGTCAAGAGAAAACATTTGAAGCAACAACTGGACTCGATTGAAGACAACTTTCGTAACTACAATGTACGAGATTTCTACAGGGAATTCGGAGGACAAGTCCGTGGGTATGCTCCTCAAAACCTGGCTTTCAAAAGATCAGATGGAAAACTTGCATTCAGTAATCAGGATAATTGTCAGGAATTAGCACTTTACTTCGCTGATCTCCTCAACTGTCCAGAGCCCCTCACAAGATTCCCTCAAGAACCCCCAAGGTACACTTTCCCAGAATCTCCACCACCGACAGAGGAAGAAATCCGCGGCCACATCCTCAAACTTAAAAACAATAGGACCTCCGGAGAAGATGGCATCATTGCGGAACTTCTGAAAAATCTTGGACCTAACTCCCTCAAGGAGCTCACTCAAATCATCACAGATATCTGGCAATCGGAAGAATTACCTCAGGACTGGAAGTGCGCCCTCATCCACCCATTACACAAAAAGGGAGATAAGACCGACGTAAACAATTACAGGGGCATTTCTCTTCTCCAAGTGACTTACAAAATTCTTTCAGCTTGCCTTTTGAAGAGAACGCAAGAACAACTTGAACAAAGTATTGGCGAATATCAAGCAGGCTTCCGCCCTGGTCGCTCGTGTGCAGAACAAATATTCAACTTGAAGGCAACACTTAAATACAAAGCATTGAGGAACAAACCGGTCATCTGCATTTTTGTTGACTTCAGGAAAGCGTACGACTCGGTTGATCGACAGTCTCTCTTCGTTATTCTTGAGGAACTGGGGCTTGATTCCAAGACCCTCAACCTCATCAAGGCAACACTCACTGACACTATCTCCAAAGTTAAATTCATGGGACAGATCTCTGAACCATTTCCGATTAAAACTGGCGTCCGACAAGGTGACGGCTTATCTCCGCTTCTTTTCAACCTCGTCCTAGACAAAGTCATCCGTGAGTGGGAAAAGGTATTGAAAGACATGGGATACTGGCGCCCCATACGACTAGGACGACCCAAAGACGGTATTGAGATATCATGCCTCGCTTTTGCAGATGACCTGGCGATACTTACAGATGATGTATTCACAGCCATTAAACAAATTGAAACTCTTAGCGAATGTGCTGGAAAGGTTGGCCTACAAATTTCCTTTGAAAAGACCAAGTTCTTCTGCTCAAAACTTGACATCCAAACTTTGAACACGACACATGGGCAAATCAACCGAGTACCACACTTCAAGTACTTGGGAGAAATACTTGAACCAACGGGAAGCGAGAAGGTTGCCCAGAAAATTCGCCTACAAAAATTTCGGAAAGCCTACGGTAGGGTTCACAATATATACAATAAAAAGTGCTTGTCCCGCCATGCAAAGATCAGACACTATAATACAGTAATAAAGCCCGAAGTCTTATATGCCAGTGAGACCCTTACACTAAATGGGAAAGGTGACCTAAAAAATATTTTAAAAGAAGAAAGGAGAATCCTGAGGAAAATTCTCGGCCCCCGAAAAACAGAAGATGGATATAGACTGAGGTTACGCAGAGAGACAGAAGAGCATTCCAACATTGCAGCAGACATCCGTAAAAGACGTCTGAAATTCTATGGGCACGTCCACAGATTGCCGGCAAGTAGACTGACACACAAGATTCTCATCTACATAGAACATCTAAAAAATATTCCAAGGGTATTAGAAGTGAAGAAGGATCTGGAAAAAGCCCAGATAAACCCAAATGACACCGCGGACAGAAACCTTTATAGGAAAAAAATTAATGGATGGAAAGTGCAACCAGAGAACGAAGTGAAAAAGAAGACTGGAGCAAAGTGGACAGAAGAACGAAAAAGGATCCACGGAGAAAGGATGAGAGCTGTTTGGCAACTCAGAAAACAGAATCGTTAGAGCTTTGCGTGATCCATTGGGTCCATACGCACATAATAATAATAATAATAATAATCGAATATACTGCCTAATCCATAGTTTTCAGGGTCGCAGAGATTAATAATAACATTCCGGATTTTAAAATTCCAACTTAAGCCCCCTTTGGCATAGAGGGTGTGAAAGGGTGAAAAAATAAATTGTCAAAAATGACCAAGGTAATAGACGTGTGTATGTTCCAGTATGACTTTCAAGTATAACTTACTACCTGGAAAACATACTGTGGGAGTAAGACGCCCCTAGAACCACTACGCAAGCGGGTGAAATAAACCATATTAATAAATAGAAATCAGTTTGGCGCGATCTATATATACGTGAATTAATGAGACCATTCTAGGCATCCTAGAAACTTAAAACTTGGTACCAGACAACCTGATGACTTCAGGATCCCTAGAAAATTCTTAAATTCTCAAAATTCTCTGAGAGGGACACGTTGGGATTTTCAAATATGCATAAGAACACAGTAGGTGATATTTATCCAGAACGATAATCTATAGGTTTCATGGGCTTAAAAGTTTCCTGAAAGTCCTAATTTTTAACCCCCTCCCCCATATCAAGATGGCAGCACAATCTCCCAGACGAGTTAGAAAATTGAAATTTGGCAAAATTATAGCGTTTAGCCTGTACCCGACGGAAAATTTACGAAATGTTTAAACATTTTATTTTTTACTCCCGGAAAATATCGAAATATGGAGGCAATTTTAATGACGGTGCAGACCTTCCTTTCGGGGTATTTGGTGGCTAAACGGGAAGTCGTATCACAAAACGGATGGCACAATCTGCGTTCAATTTGGAGTGATCTACAACTTTGGTCCTATGACATTCTGTCGTATCTCTATCCCTTATTCGTTAAATTTGGCTCTATTTCTGGATATACCTAAATATTGCATTTTGTACACGTATAATTGATGGTTTGATTCACTTATAGGGAAGATGGGATCATCAAATTCTACACGAATATTGGCCCACCCAGCAAAATTCTATGTTTGAAGCTGTCGCGTAAGTATCTGAAAAGTAATTCACTGTGTGAATTCAACGTTTCTAAATTATCTTGCCTTTAAATAGATCAGATACGAGGAAATATCACAGGGCCAGCCATTTAGATCGCTAAATGAGGCCAGAGTCGTCTTTTCATACAATCCGTTTTCCAATATGAATGCAGCATTTAACAGCAGTTATTCTGTAAATGAAGGTGAACATGCATATACTTCCGTATGTCGATCTACACTTATTAATTTAAGTCGATTTGTAGCGATCTAGAAGGGGGTTTGTCTTACATTGTAATTAATACTTTATAAATCGATAGTGACTGTCAGCAGGAGGGTGTCTGCTGTTGTAATCAGTACTACCCACATTGACTTTAACTAGCAATAGGAATGGGGTCCTTCTCCAACGCCTGTGTACCATTGTAATGTACAATTCCCTTCTTGATTTGACTAGCAGAAGGCAAGGGAGCGTGCATTTTTTTAAAGTCTTTTACCTGATTATCTTTATCGTTAGGTATAGGTGCTCCCGATTATAAACAAATTTACGCATAGTGAACTGCGGCACACAAGTGGACCTTTCGTTATCATCACAACTCAGCAACTCGCACGTCACATTGGAAACAACATCTGTGGACCTCCCTATGCTTTTTCTGGGATAACTCCAAGAGACATACAATTAAAAATTTCTTATTCACTTCATGTACAGCAATTTACTTCGATATCCGTATACATTGTAGAATACCGTAGCGAAGCACGGGTACATTTGCTAGTAGATTATAAAATACTGTGAAAAACACGTTTCTAACAATTTCGATGTGATGAGACTACACAAAATAATGGTGAACTGACATTTCTGAAACTGCTCCTAACCTGTCATGTTTTGATACCGAAACCACCCTCTTCTGTCAAAAGAAAATGGCCTCTTGAGCCAGTCAGGTGGGCAGTTCTCTACCAACAGCTAAAGGAGTGGGTATGGTTTGTACAGTACAGTAACATTTCGTAAAAATTGCTAAAGTATTGGACACCGCTCTATATAAAATGGTACAGTGTTTTGAGATAGGCCTGACTTACTGCCTCTTGCACCGTTTTTGCAAAGTGCGGGGAAGTCTATATCGGACTAACTGCACATAAAATTGCTGTAATATGTTGCGCAAGATTGGACTAAGAGACATGTAATTACTAGCTGGTTGCATATGTTTGGGAAACAATAGGGGCAGCTGTACCACCTGGCATAAAGGAGATAGCTTCCTAATATCCTTTCTCCTTACTAGGGACAAAATATGTCATCTGCAGAAGTTCCAAGATCAAACCGAGAAGCGAAATCCTGCGAATATCCTTAAGAAGGGTTGCCCAGATTATCAAAAACTGAAACCCTGGGACCTTCGATAGAAGAAGGAGAACATAGGGAGAAAATTCAGAGAGACACCTATCGAGCTCGTTACGTGGTTTAGGTCACCTAGCTGTAAACATGTAATTGGCGGAGATATGGCTCGAACCGCAGTGTTGCCAGCCCTGAAGGTGGTTTCCCGCGGTTTCTCAAATTCACACCAACCTCTACCTTAATGAAGTCCATAGTCACTTCCATCTCAGTCCCAGACCTTCCCTATCTCATCATTAGCATAGGACTTGTATGTGTTACCGCAACTTAAAGCAAATAGTAAGTAGAAAATTAATTTTCCCTTTTTTGCGTTTTACATCGCATCGACACAGATAGGTCGTATGGTGACGATGGAATAGTAACGGCTAGGAGTGGGAAGGAAGTGTCCGTGGCCTTAATTAAGGTACAGCACCAGCATTTGCCTGGTGTGAAAATGGGAAATCACGGAAACCATATTCAGGGCTGCCGTCAGTTAGGTTCGAACCCACTATCTCCCGAATGCAAGCTCATAACTGCGCGACCCTAACTACACGGCCATCTCGCCCGGTAAAAAATAATTCAAAAGTATTAGTCCAAATCAAAACAGTTACAGTCTTCCTTTCCTTCTTTCTTTCTTTCTTTCTTTCTTTTTCTTTCTTTCTTTCTTTCTTTCTATTTCAAGTGAATACTACCTCCAGAAATTGGAAAAATACGGCTTTATGGGTAATGTGCTAGATTTGCTTGAGAGTTACTTGACAGATCGAGTACAGTATGTCAAAATTAATCAACATCTAAGCACACCCATGGGGATAATAAAGGGTGTCCCACAAGGCACAGTATTAGGTCCTTTATTGTTTATTCTATTTATTAATGATCTAGAGAAAACAATAGCAAATGCCGAACATACGCACATCGTAACATATGCAGATGATACAGTCATTTATGTTGAGGGTGATAGCTGGAATCTCGTCAGACAGGGAGCAACTCGAGCACTGCTTAAAGTTAAAGCATGGTTAGATAATAATGAATTATTTCTAAACATTAAAAAGACAAAATTTATGAATTTTTCTGTAACAGATACACGAAACGATTTGAATGAATTAATTGTACACATCATCAACTGTAAATTTAATTGTAACTGCTACAAAATTTATAAAGTAAATAATGTTATGTATTTGGGATTATTAATTGATTCGAACATGAAATGGAAAAGTCACATTACCGATTTAAGAAAGAAAATCAGAAGAACTGTTTATATATTTAATAATTTAAAATACATATCCAGTATAAAATTATTAAGAGAGGTTTATTACGCTTTAGTTCAGTCTGTTCTTAGCTACGGAATTTTGGCATGGGGAGGAGCCTACAAAAATGTAATCAAAAAAATACAGGTTGTTCAAAACCTTATATTACGAATAATGTACCAGAAAAGAAGATTATACCCAAGTAGTCAATTATATGCTGAAGCAAATATATTTAATGTAAAACAGCTCTATGCCCTTAAAATATACAAATATATTAACAAAAACAAAAATATAATTGAGAACATTAAACATGAATATTCAACACGCAGTAAGATGTACCACCGTTGTATGTTATACAAACCCAAACTTAGCATAACAAAGCGCAATTACTTGTACTTCATTCCAAAATTCTTTAATGTCCTTCCCGGTTCTTTACAAACTACATTATTAGGTCAGAAAATGAGTCTGAAGTGTCTTAAATACTTTGTCAGGGATAATAAAATTGTTATGGAAGAAATAACTAAATGAGAATATCACGTCACCATATCCAATTTCTATTCAATGCTCCACTATGTGCTGTTGATCATATCCGTCATTCACTCATACCCATAATCGTCTTTCAGGCATCATTTTAAAATATATTTCTCACTATGTAATTAATATTTTAAATTACCACACACAAGGTTTCACCTTACTCGACTATGTTGAGGTTGGTGTGATTTTGTATAATAATAATAATAATAATAATAATAATAATAATAATAATAATAATAATAATAATAATAATAATAATAATAATAATAACAGTTTATTTAATGTGTGCAAGAGATAGTTACAAGTTCAATTTATTTTAAGTATTGAACCCTTTGGTCCATATTGAGGGATACCTACCGTTCTTACCTATCAGCAAAGTTCATGAGATCTGTCTCTTGGGTCGTATCGGGTTCTTCGTCACTTGCTGAGGTAAGGTAGGGTTCAGTAATTCTAATCTATCTACTGGAATGAAAGGTCTATTTAAAAGATTCCTATTTATTCAGGAAAATTCTAAAGCAATCTGATATGTCAACGGTGTCATAGTCAATTGTGTCCACTGGACACCACAATCATTTTTACATAAAGGTCAGAACACTGGTGTGAGACTTTAACGTACGTGCCTGACGGGCATTCATACTAGAAACCATTGTCTCAATTATTAATCATTTAAGAAAGGAAAGTCTGGAAATCCTTAAATTCGGCTTCCATGTGAGACCACATGTACCATCATAGTGATTCGTTACGGTCCAGCCCTCGTAACACGAACTCTGGACTCTGGGTATAATTAAGGCCGTCCAATCGGTGTGTGCCACACAGTGGTTCTACGGCATGGACCCTTAATTGAATCGATGTGACCTGCATCTATGTCATGGACCGACATCTAATCTTCTAAGTTACTTTAAAGTCATTGTGGATGATGACCGCAAGGAAACGATCCTACAATGGCATATGGCCCTAATCTAAGTCACTGAGGTTGATGACCCCCTGACCATCCAAGTTTCTAGGCTGAAGGCTAAACACAATTAAATTACATTGGTTGATGACCAAAGTTTCCACTTTACCATCCCCAGCACATTCACTGCTCAATCAATCAAAGTTCAATAATTACAACAATCACAAACTTTGTGGCAGTAAAATCCATTTCCTTCGGATATGTCCCCTTACAGGTTACTTTACATTTAAATATTCCCCAGAAAACAAACTAAAATTTCCAGAATGCATCTCCAAGTTATTCGCTTGATTAAAGTTATTTCAAAATGCTGTTTCACTAAATTTAATAATTAAATAAATTTAAATGATTTAACGAAATGTTAAAGAACAGTAAATTTTATCTCCGCGGACTCTGGTTTCTTCACAAATTCCTACGCAGCTGTGATGTGAATACAATCTTGTGATATTTATCTGGCTGGAAAAGAATTGTTACATAATTCATGTCCAGTTATATATCTTGTCTCATGATCTCACACTTTAAAATCTAATCTAGTCCTAACCGTTATTAACACTTGGATATCCTAATAATCTACGTACAAACCAAACAACTCGCCATATAATTACGATGTCATATCTCGTCATACCATTTATGAGTTTTGCACACCCCTCACAGACAAACCAATCATCACAACCATCGCTCTATATTTTCGACAACCCTGAATTTGGTTACTCTGTACCTTATACTCGAAGTTCGTGATTTCAAATGTTCATTGCGTCCCCAATTAAACAAATTTTACAGTATTCCACAATACTCAGATTATTACCGGCTATGAATTTCAACTAAATCCAGCATTTTAACGTTCTCCCCGGCCGAGAATACAATCTCAATTCCACGCCTGTCCCGTTATCATATGGTGTGACCCTCTCAGCTGAGGCCTCTCGTCCTCAAGTTCGCTTGGCAGTAACATGAAACACCTGGTTTGTTCCAGTTGACTGGCTTCTCAAAATGCTCACCTTTAAACTCTGCCGACATAATTAAACAAATACGATATTCTAACCAACAAAAATGCACAGATTATGCTTCAAGATGCCCACACTAATTATACGCGTCGCAAATTAATACCGCTATGGATTTCTATGTATTTCTTTCCATTCCCAACATTATAAAATATTCCTCGGGCTATCATGTCCCGGCTTCAATGACAGGTCCAACCTGATTCACAAATCTCATATCAACAAAACTAACCTCTGTTTCCCAGCTCCACAATTATCATCGACAAAGAACTGGAATAAAATCCTTACTAGAAATCTCGACGTCTAATATCGCACAATGCATTAATCATGAATAACTTCGCATAAATGATATCGTATTTAATAACTTGATTTTTACGAAAAAAATGACTGAAACATTCTACTAGATATTTTTATTGTCAGTCAGACACAGTTTAAAATGGGCCTAGAAAAACGTTTCTCTCCGTGACCAAATTCATCACCCTAGATTCTCACCCGACAGCGCGCTTCCACTCGATTGAAAATGAGTAACCATGGATTCCTACATTATTAACGCCAAATTGCAGACAGGAAAAATTTACGTCGAATGAACACCTTAATTTGACATCACAAAATATAGGCAGTACACTCACACGGATGACGATCTACATTGGACGTGATATCACTTCGAAACCCTATTCAATAACTTTTTACAACGTTATACGGCACTCGCAAGACTTCAAAAATTTATCCAAGTGGAAAATAAAACAAATGACTCTTTTAGTCGTATTCTCACATTTACAAAGCTTAGTAGGGGTGACCACTGCGTCGTATATCCCCATTCAAATACACTTTTAGAGATCATGAAACAAGATATAATAGGTAGTAAGATGGAAAGTCACCTACCTCATGTAGTCACACCATTGTTCGTCATAGGGCTCACCTATGACCCTGGCATTTTATTTGGCCATTTTTACATTCATGGCTTTACAGATCATTATTATATTTCTTCAGGTTTCCTGGAATAAAGCACTTAAAAAAAAGAAAATACCCTTCACTTGTTTGCTGAGCGCACACGATGGACTATAATTATTGCCGCACACGAATTACTTAATCACATTAGAATTTATTCAGTACTTTGACCGTCCTATCTGGTACAATTATTTCACTCAAGAAAACTATCTCCTCATGGAGTCAAGACCTAGCCACAATGGCTAAAATCTGCAGTTGAACTCAGTCTACTTTTGTTGTTTGATTTCGCAGAGCAGCTCAACAATTTTTCGTCCGCTTTGTATCACAAATGCCGGAGAAGGAGACTTCGTCATGGCGTCCCTTCATATTTATAGCAGTTACCCCCTCTCTTCGGATATCTCCCTTTGCCGCCAAGAAAACTTCTATAAATTTTCTGACTTAACTAAACTGTAATTTCAAAAGTTTTGAAAGTGACTACATACTTGCTACATTTCTGGCGGTAGTGTTCATGGACATTTAAAATTTATACGGGTTCGATTTGTGAGATGATTGACCCCCTTTGATAGGCACTATATATTTCGACTTGGCTTGGGTCACGCCATGTACACGCGCTTTGAAATAGTTCACAAAAATGACTTGAGATTCTTTCGCCGTCGACACGTGTGGCTGACGTCACGTATCCTAGAGCGTGGGACCGAAGGTAATCACCCCCTCGTCACGTGCCAAATCCATGCTATCAAGAATCCAACTTTTAATTTACTTGTTAATTTATGCATAATGTTCTTAGGGCACAAAGATCATGGGTTCAGTATTAATATGTTGATAATAATACTACTACTTCTGTAATATATGTGGTTTAGTTATAAGATTTATATTTCTCAAGTAACAATGTTATTAGAAGAGTTATGTATATATATATATATATATACACTGACTGACAGAGCAAATGCAACACCAAGAAGGAGTGGTTCGAAAGGGATGAAGGTTGGGGAAAAAACAGAGACGGCACGGACGAATAATTGATGTTTATTTCAAACCGATATGCAGGTTACACAATGCGCACGGCATCGACTCAGTAGGATGTAGGACCACCGCGAGCGGCGATGCACGCAGAAACACGTCGAGGTACAGAGTCAATAAGAGTGCGGATGGTGTCCTGAGGGATGGTTCTCCATTCTCTGTCAACCATTTGCCACAGTTGGTCGTCCGTACGAAGCTGGGGCAGAGTTTGCAAACGGCGTCCAATGAGATCCCACACGTGTTCGATTGGTGAGAGATCTGGAGAGTACGCTGGCCACGGAAGCATCTGTACACCTCGTAGAGCCTGTTGGGAGATGCGAGCAGTGTGTGGGCGGGCATTGCATTGGGCAGCCCCTTAAGGTACGGGAGTGCCACCGGCCGCAGCACATGCTGCACGTAGCGGTGGGCATTTAACGTGCCTTGAATACGCACTAGTGGTGACGTGGAATCATACGCAATAGCGTCCCAAACCATGATGCCGCGTTGTCTAGCGGTAGGGCGCTCCACAGTTACTGCCGGATTTGACCTTTCTCCACGCCGACGCCACACTCGTCTGCGGTGACTATCACTGACAGAACAGAAGCGTGACTCATCGGAGAACACGACGTTCCGCCATTCCCTCATCCAAGTCGCTCTAGCCTGGCACCATGCCAGGCGTGCACGTCTATGCTGTGGAGTCAATGGTAGTCTTCTGAAAGGACGCCGGGAGTGCAGGCCTCCTTCAACCAATCGACGGGAAATTGTTCTGGTCGATATTGGAACAGCCAGGGTGTCTTGCACATGCTGAAGAATGGCGGTTGACGTGGCGTGCGGGGCTGCCACCGCTTGGCGGCGGATGCGCCGATCCTCGCGTGCTGACGTCACTCGGGCTGCGCCTGGACCCCTCGCACGTGCCACATGTCCCTGCGCCCACCATCTTCGCCACAGGCGCTGCACCGTGGACACATCCCTATGGGTATCGGCTGCGATTTGACGAAGCGACCAACCTGCCCTTCTCAGCCCGATCACCATACCCCTCGTAAAGTCGTCTGTCTGCTGGAAATGCCTCCGTTGACGGCGGCCTGGCATTCTTAGCTATATACGTGTCCTGTGGCACACGACAACACGTTCTACAATGACTGTCGGCTGAGAAATCACGGTACGAAGTGGGCCATTCGCCAACGCCGTGTCCCATTTATCGTTCGCTACGTGCGCAGCACAGCGGTGCATTTCACATCATGAGCATACCTCAATGACGCCAGTCTACCCTACAATTGGCATAAAGTTCTGACCACTCCTTCTTGGTGTTGCATTTGCTCTGTCAGTCAGTGTAAAACAGAGTCCTGTAAATATGTAAACGAAATGATGAATGAATAAATACTACTACTACTACTACTACTACTACTACTACTACTACTACTACTACTACTACTACTACTACTACTACTACTATGTTACTATGAAACCGAATCATTTTCCGATCGTAATGTGGCAGTCGATTAGTAAAAGAAAAGCAGCTAGTTGTTGATCCTATGACCATAGCCACAAAATCTCCTGTTTTACTTAAGATACGCACCATAGGAACTTGATATTTTACCCCTAAAATCCCGCTTACATTGGCCGAGATTTCAACCTCAGCCACCTTGGCGAGAAATCAATTACGGTGTGACTCAGCTGTCATGCTTTCTGCAGTCAATTGATCTTTGTCCTGTCCTCAAAATATGAAACTCCGTACTGACTTATGTCGGTGGTGATTGAGAGTGTTTAATTGCTTCTGTCATGATAACAAATGTAAATTGATGTGGGACAAAATTCCGACATCTTACTCTTCATATGTACGAGGAACACCAACACATAACATTTTAGTAGAGTTGTGTTTAAGTACCACTGAATACTTCAGCGCTTTTCAGAGATGTCGAGGTGCCGGGAATTTACCCATAGGAGATATTTTACCCAATCATAATTCTACCGACACGAGGATGGCGGTTAAGAGCAACTTTAAATACCAGCGGTCAGAGTAGGAATCAACTCCCCCAACTTGGGCTCAGAGAGCCAGTGCTCTTTCGTGTCAGAAGCCATTATAACGGTACAGAAATATATACTCCATTTAAATAACATTAATCTAAAACTTGGTCACATCTATTGTGATTTGTGTCGTCACCTTGAGGTCGTCTTCAGTATACGTCGTGTGAAATGTGTGCTCAGAATCCCGACAGCACGAAGTCTCAACTCAATCGTTATTGAGCAAAAAAGGAATGAATATTACTGGAGTCAACCAATAAGAGGGGTGAACGTGAAATGAGAGTAGGATGGGGAGACTTTTCGCAAGCAGAATACGCAGCATACTTACAGTTCAAAATATATTCTAATAATAATGTTATTGTTTTTACGTCCCACTTACTACTTTTACAGATTTCGGAGGCGCCGAGGTGCCAGAAGTAGTCCCGCAGGAGTCTTTTACGTGGCAATAAATCTACTGACACGAGGCTGACGTACTTGAGCATCTTCAAATACTTCCGAACTCAGCCAGGATCGAATCTGGCAGGTTGGGATCACAAGGTCAGCACCTCAACCACCTGAGCCACTCAACCCAGCAAAATGTATTCTAGAAACCAAATAATGAAGACTAAAACAATACAGCATCTGTCTCAGAAAATTAAGCTATCATTATTTTCAATTTTCAGAACCGTCCAATTTTTACCTTCATCATAAGAAGAATAAGGCCTTGTAAATTTCTCAAATGTATATTGGCGACGCCTATTAATTTTTTATATTCATCTCCTATCGAAATATACATCCGTAGATTATTTATTAGAGTACTTCAAAGAGACTTCAATTAAGAATTAATTGAAATATTAATTATCAATGTATGATTTATTAATTAACCTTCAACATATCAGCTCCGTTCTTTTTCTACTCACTAAAGGATGTATAGTTGAATATGTTACTTGTTATTGAATTGAGGCCATGGACACTACCTTCCCAATCGCAGCCCCTTCACATCCTTGCGGCACCGGAAACCTTCGATGTGTTAGTGTAACGTTAAACCACTTGCAAAAAGAAAGTACCTTCCACTTGAACGCTGAAAGGTAAAACCATGACTGGTCCTGAATGACGAATGCTGTTTTAAGGGAAAATACACTGGAGTAATCATTGCCTCTTAACTGTAACCATGTAAGGAAGAGAGGAAAACATAACAAGTAAGCAGGAAACCTTGCAGTTTTTCGTGATAGCTGATATTAAAGTGTTCATAGCCAAGGCATGTCCAGTTCTGCAAGGAGCCCAAACCACAGGGACAGGACTTTCATTTTCACAAATCCTGCACACATTGGCTGAAATTCGACCCGCGCCTGCCTTGGTGAGAATTCAACAACGATGTTGATCGATTAAGTCGTCCTTTCAAGAGAAGAGAATAAAGGTATAAAACCACGATGGGCCATGAAAGACATGAAAAGGGAAGACACTCTCTCAGAAACAGCTATTACGGTCAGAATAAAACAGTGTTGGGATAGTAAAGGGCTAGGAGATGAAAGGAAGCGTCAAATGAAAGTACCATTAACTATTCCGCATGAAGTGGCAGGGATTCGAACATGGGACAAGCATTCTTTTGAAATACGAGTTGCTACATCATTGAGCTGGATCACTCCATTAACTCAGTAATATATTTTGTCTTCGATCTTGTTATTAATTTAATCTAATTGCCTCAAGTATGTTTATTAATTTTACTTCTTTTTTCCAATCTGAAGTGAAAGGAACTTATTTAATTTAAAATCCCTCCCCTTAACCAACAACAACCATTCATCTATGGGATACAGTGACGAAGGGAGAGATAGCAGGTGAATGCAGGGGTCCTGTACCTGCCTACTCCCATGAGAGACCTTGACTATCTGAGGACTCAGTTACTAATCCTCACGGTCCCATTGGTACGAAAGCGCAATTGCTACCTACTACGCATTTAAGAAAATCTTAAGGAAAACAATAAGATAATCAGAATGCTACAACATTTCAAACTAATTAATAATAATAATAATAATAATAATAATAATAATAATAATAATAATAATAACAATAAAACAATCTATTTAGATACAACGATTCAGACTGTGTAAATTGCTTCACATTTGCTGAGGACATGGCATTGCTAGCAGATAAAGAAGAAGCCCAAATAATGCTCGAAAAATTACGTAAAATCTCAGAGAAATCAGGCCTCAGGATCTCGTATGAAAAGACAAAGTACATGGAATACAAACATAATCAAGAAAAACATTTAGCAAGAAAGCACGGGAAAGTCAACGGGTCAGATAAATTTAAATATCTGGGTGAGTGGATCCAGCTGAATGGGCTTGATAAAGAAGCTAATATGGGAAGGGCTAGAAAGATGGAGTTGACCTGTAGAAAAGTACAGAATAGATACAACGAAGGAACGATATCTTACAGGGCAAAGATCAGACGCTATACTACAGTTTTGAATCCAGAAGGACTTTACAGTCCAGACAGTCCAGAAAGGGGAAATTGATAAGCTAGAGAAGAAAGAAAGGAAAATCTTGAGAAGATCTTAGGACCCGAAGAAAAAGAGAAATGATAGTGCATGGGGAAGAGGAAAAATGAAGATCAATACAGACAGACAGAGAACATCACAGACATCACACGTGAGAGGAGACTGAATTTTTATGGGAACCTAACAAAAATGAACGAGTCGACTAACATAGAAAATCTTTAACTACATCATCAAATTAAAAGCAACTGCTAAACGGGTAGAAGAAACAAGAAAGAACATGGAGGAAGTTGGCATCAATACAAAAGAAATATTTATTAGAGATATGTTTCGAGCTAAAATTGATAAAATCAAGGGGTTCCAGGAAAAGCAAAATGAAAAGTCCAAGAATATACGGTCAGTGCAGAGGAAGAGGAACTACAGCGAGATGAAGTAGTTCTGGGAGAAAAAATGTACTAACCAGCAAGACAATTGTTTGCCTCAAAGTAGTCCAAAATCGAAGTAATAATAATAATCATAATATTAATAATGAATCTTAATTTGGAGATAGTGATCTTTTTACCACAGAGGTAAATCCTAATAAGTGACAGTAGTACTACCGGTTCATACCCGACCAATATTTTCTTTCTTTCTTTCTTTCTTTCTTTCTTTCTTTCTTTCTTTTTCTTTCTTTCCTTTACTTCAGTTTTTCTATTTTTCAAATCTTTATTCATTATTCACCCTCTTTTTCTTCATTCTTTCATTTGTTTCCTTCTTCTCTCATCTTAAAGTCTCTTTGTTTTTTTCATTTCGAAAGCCGTCCATACAATGTCAGTATTATTGGGCATTTATGTTTCTAACCTGTTATAACCGGATGGCTCACCAGCCCCTTATTTTGTCGGTGATAGGCAACCCAAACAACGCGTATAACGTAATGTTCCTTATAATTTAGTTTTATGAACACCAAATAACATGAAATTTCCCCTTATGGTCGATAATGCTCTCCGCTATCTGTGTTTCATCACAGTAAATTGATCCATGGACCTAGCAAAGGAAAACGACTATGTAAATTCCGCGCCAAATACTAAGGGCCATTCTGCAAACATGTAATTTATTGCGCCTTGAAATAAAACAGATACCCGTAACACGATCCAATTAATAGGTGATGCCACGTGTTCTGTAATGTAAAGACGTTAAATAAACACTACAAAACATCATTGAAGACTTTCACACGGACATTAACTTTCGTGGTGGAACGAGCATACATAACTAATAAACCTCTAGCAAGTATCGTGTATGATGACTTCGTGACTGAATGCGTTAAGGGGTGGAGCATAAGATGTGTGAGAATTGGTAGAGTAGAGGTTCTAATTCAGCACAAGGCAGAGTTTTTGAACGAGAGAGATGCTCTACTTTAGCATGGATACAATTTTTTTTCTTATTGGTTTAAGGGATGCGCTCTGAGTTGGCGTCTTTCCCTTAAGGATGAGTGGGGGAAGGATTGGGTAGGAAATCGGCTTTGGTCTTTTACTAAAGTACCGTAGCGACATTTGCCTGGTGGTGAAAATGGGAAAGCGAGGAAAACCACTTACAGGACGGCCAGCAGGCGATTCGAATCCACAAACTCCCGAATCCAGTGCACACAAATAATAATCCACACCTACGATGCCACATCACGGCACTTATTATTTCCTCACGATGTATTTCTATGAAGAGTACGTTGAGTTGTTGCTAATTTATGGAGAAAGTAAAGTCGAGTTAATACGTATGCCACGTGATCCGTAATGGTAAAAAGTTAAACGAACACTGTAAAGCATTATTGAAGACTTTGACACGGATAATAACTTTCCGTGGCTGATGACATAGATGCTAGGCCCCTTCAAACAACAAGCATCATCATCAACTTTCGATGTCGAGCGGCCATACTTAATAATCCTTTAGCGAGCGTCTTGCGTGTTGTAGTTGTGGCTGAGTTGGTTAAGGGCCGATGACACAAGTTGTCTGAGTACTTGTAATGCAGTGGTTCTATTCCAGCCTTAGTCATGTTTTTTTCACTCGCGATGCATTCCAGTAACTAGTACGTTTATATGTTGCTAATTTTTGGGGAAACAATTCAGAACGCAGTCCAGTCGCAACGTCTTTATCACAAACCTTTCTTCTGACAGAAGACTACCGACTACCAATACGTTCCGAAACCTTGAACGAAGATTGCGGACAAACAAGGACACTTGGAACTATAACTTCCGTTAGGCTACGTCCCCACTAGATGAAGCTTGCATGCGTAGGTGTCTAGGTAGGTGCGTAGATAGGCTCTTAGGTAAGATATGTGGTGGTCGTACTGCTGGGATCTGCGTTAGTTGCTCTCAAGACGCGAACGACTTAGAAATGTCTCTGTCGAAGGAAGGAAATTAGTTCTTATTAAGTATTCTAGTTTGAAGTACGAACTATTCTTCCTGCGTTCTTCTTCTTGTTGGGTACACGAAGTAAACGGAAACGGAGCTGTACCTTTACCTGAAAATATACCCCAACGCTATAATGGCGGCATTTAATTTCAAATAAACAAGTGTTGATAGAAACATCCATTAATATCACAACTTTAGGTTTCACAAATAAATAAATAAATAAATAAATAAATAAATACACTATTGATTTGTACTTACCATATTTGCCAACTTCCTGCGCTACGTTTTCCCCAAACTTTTTGAGAACAATGGCATTTTTATGTTCATGTGATGAGTTCCACAACGCTTCTCTTTTAAACACTGCTGACACAAATAACTCATCCATTTTCAAGTCAAAAGTGAACAAAAGTTATGTAAAATATACGTTAAGTACAAAAACACCGTCTTTGTGATGTAGTGGTTAGTGTGATTAGCTGCCACCCCCGGAGGCCCGGGATCGATTCCCGGCTCTGCCACGAAGTGTGAAAAGTGGTACGAGGGCTGGAACGGGGTCCACTCAGCCTCGGGAGGACATCTGAGTAGAGGAGGTTCGATTCCCATCTCAGCTATCCTGGAAGTGGTTTCCCGTGGTTTCCCACTTCTCCTTCAGGCAAATGCCTGGATGGTACCTAACTTAAGGGCATGGCCGTTTCCTTCCCTCTTCTTTGTCTATCCCTTACAATCTTCCGATCCCCCCGCAAGACCCGTGTTCAGCATAGCAGGTGAGGCCGCCTGGGCGAGGTACAGGTCATCCTCCCCAGTTGTATCCCCTGACCCAGACTCTGAAGCTCCAGGACACTGCACTTGAGGCGGTAAAGGTGGGATCCCTCGCTGAGTCCGAGGGAAAAACCGACCCTAGGGGGTAAACATATTAAGAATAAGAAGAAGTACAAAAACAAGTTCGCGTTTCTACCTGGATAGAAGCTTGGAAAATCATCCCAGTTCGTTCGCTAGGATAGACGCTTAGCGTCTACACAGGGAGTCAAGCCGTGCCAAGCGCTCTGTGCGGCCACTTCCATTCATTATCGGGAGTTCATTTGTTTGGATGAATCATCCAAGTGACTATCCTCCATGTAGGCGCTAAACAAGCCACCTCTGGTGCGGACATAGCCTTAGAGATGCTCCTATAACGTCTGATCCAAATGAAGAGGCTGTTCTGGACGCTGTCCATAATAACCCTCTTATTAGTATTCGGACACTTGCACAACAGACTAACATTAGCCGATCATCAGTCATGCGTATACTGCATATCAATAAATTTCACCCATACCATCTGCAGTTTCACCAGCAGCTCCACGGACGTGATTTCGATGCTAGATTAACATTTTTTCAATAGGCATTTCGCAGCCTTTTTGTCAAGAGTTCTGTTTTCAGACGAATAACGATTTCACAACAATTGGCACAATATGCACTATTGGAGCGTGGAGAATACTTTCAAGTGCAGTGGGGATTATATATCTACTGTGGGATCTTGGATGACTATGTCATCAAACCATATTTCTTCCACGGACATCTAACGGTTGCACGCTACCTTTATTTCTTCAAAATGAACTTCCACAGTTGCTGGAGAACGTGCCACTGCGCGAGCGATTACAAATGTGGTCTCAACAGGGCGGAGCTCCACCTCACTGATCAGTAGCCGTCCGGAACCATCTTCAACTTCATACCCAAATAAATGGCCCACCAGATCACCTGATTAAACTCCACTTGACTTCTTCATGTGGGGTCACTTGCAGGTAGTGTGTACACAGGAGCCTGAAGATCTTCGTCACTTTCGGCAACTGATTACTGAGGAATGCCAAGCTGTTACACCTGACATGTTACAATGTGCAATAATTTCTTTAAGACGTCATGCTGAAATCTCTGTAAACTAATTTGGTCAACATTTCGAACACTAGTTGCACTGAATATGCAGAGTAACTAACTTCCTACCTACAGATCGTCATGTCATAGCCCAACGTGGCTACGTAACATCGTATAAAAACGGTCCTTTTTCAGGTCCAAACAAAAATTCACTCTTTGGGACATGATGGCATGTGACCATATTACAGTCACTGTAAACGGCGTTAATCGATAAAAAGGGTGTACCAGTCTGTGAATAGAACCTACTACCAGACAGCTTGGCTGATATAATAGCATTGATGTGTGATTTTAGCCACCTTAACTACATAGATAGCACGTTGTAGTCCTTATGGACACTTCCGTCCAAACGTAAGATAGTGTTATTCGCAGCTGTGATCATTTTACATATTCATTATAGGACAGATAATAGAAATAGCACTTCCGCTAATGATCTCTACCATATTCACGAGCATTATATAAACGGTAGAGTTGTACTAAGGCCATAAAGGAGCAGGTACTAATGTTTTTCGGGTGACTATGATATGTGCGTTATTTGGGTTACCTACCTCCTAAAAATGTAAGGGGTTGGTGAACCATCATAATTAACGAACTGGAATTATATATAAGGCCTTTTTGCGAATGATTTTATACTGTATAAAGCACTGTAAGTGCCTGGGTGTTAAGAAAAGGAAATATCTTCACTGGTTCACATTAAAGAGGTTGTAAATTAAAGTTACAAATCTCTTCATTTGGTTAAATATTGTACTAAGGATGTAACGGAGATGGTGTATGCAACTGTTAAGACTCCAAGTAGAGTATGATTACTATGCATGGGACTCTCAGGATTACTTGATTAGAGAACAGGAAAAGAGCAAAAGGAAAACAGCCGGGTTTCTTCTTTTTCTTCTGGTGATGCTTGTTGTTTAAAGGGGCCTATCATCGAAGGCCATCGGCCCACCAGGTTTCTTCGGGATGATTTCCGATACAATAGCAGTGTTACGATAATGTTGCAAACTTTGGACTGGGAAGACTTGGGAGTTTGGAGACGAGGTGCTCGACTAGGGGGTGTTTTCTGAACTGTCAGTAGGAAGATTACTGCTCGAATAAGGTTGAATGGAGATTCTAAAAGTAGGAAAGTTGGAGTTAAAAATGACAAATTGGGGCAATTTTTGTTCATAGAGGAATTAGGAAGTAGAAAAACTTACCAAAGGAGTTATTCAATAAATTTCCAACTTCTTTCAAATCATTTAAGGAAACACTAGGTAAACAACTGATAGGTTATCTGCCCCCTGGGTGACAGATCAGTGGTGACTGAAATAAAATTAGAGACTGATACTCATTCCTTATGTATTCTAACAGCAATTATCGTAAATTTCACTCAGTATACTGTACTTGTGGGCGTTCTCCTTACAAATCTACAGCAATGCTAAACTTCTCATTGAATAATACATGGGTATGATTGGTAATCTAATCGTTTTTATGCACTGCTCTCCTTTCTGGAAAGATATCACGGACAACCATTCCATTCCGTGTAGTGTCTAGGTGACGTATAGACCCTTACACTCCACTTCTCCAAGAGCATATATAGTTCTGTATTGAGATAGTTTACTCTTTTATCTTCCTTGAGGGGTTTTGAAGTTGTGAAGGAAAGTTTGTATTAATGATCTCGTCCTTAAGTATCCCCTACAATTTCGGTGATAATAGTTGTCTAACGATTGAATTTAACTTGGAACTGACGTCTGCAGTGTAACTAAATACAGCGGAGAACAGATGATGCTCCGTGAGATGCTTTCGTAATCTGTTGCAGGATACGAAACAAGAGAGACTAAGCCTTACTACTGATTGTTTTAGAACAATGGCTTCCCTTCAGTTAAGTATGCGCCCGTATTGCAACATAATCCAAATCGAGCGATTGTCTGAAGAGAACAGGTTTCCTCTGTCAAGATGTGCTCATTAGTATCCATATTGAAAGACATGGAAAATAATAGGTGTACTGGAGTCACAGGCGATTACACTCCAGAAGAAACTCGTGGAATAAGGCTATAAATATGCCACGTTTACTAAGATTCTACGTAGGTTTCTGTTCTGCATTTGCCACCGCCGGTCTCGAGGTTAACATTTTAGTTCCTTAGGCGATGGGATGAATAATAATAATTTCGTGTGGCTGAGTGCAGCCCTTGTAAGGCAGACCCTCCGATGAGGGTGGGCGGCATCTGCCATGTGTAGGTAACTGCGTGTTATTGTGATGGAGAATAGTGTTATGTGTGGAATGTGAGCTGCAGGGATGGTGGGGACAGTACAAACACCCAGTCCCCGAGCCAAGGTAATTAACAATTTATGGTTAAAATCTCCGACCCTGCCGGAAATCGAACCCGGGACCCTCTGGACCAAAGGCCAGCACGCTAACCATTTAGCCATGGAGCCGTACAGATGGAATGGATGGGAATAGACAGACATACGTCAGACATAATAATACTTAGAATGCATCAGGGTTTCTTGTTAAAAGTGGTAATGGCCAATTTCAATTTTTCATCATTGCATGACCTATTTAATCCGTCAGGACGCGCGCACGGCGTTGTAATATATGCGCTGATCGCCGCATACCAGCATGATATACAAGTTCAAACAAAGCTTCAATTTCCTACTTACTGCTTTCTGAGACACCACACTACACCATAGCTGTGCAAGAATGTCACTGCACACCTAAGCTAGTCTGTGCACTGCGAACTGCAAACGTAAATCAAAGAAAAGATTAAAATTCACCCTAATTACCTTACGTTAGCACATGTGCTGGTTAGAAATTGCCCAAGAACTGGCATCAACACACAAACATGTCACGGATGCTAGTAAAATATCAAGCAATGACGACTGTTTAGGAGAGTCCATTAGGAAAACAGCAAGGTATAGAAGGTAAAATACCCGTTCGATGAATAATTATTAATAATTCATTTTGCCATAGGTAAAAACGTATATACGCACATCCTTTTTCTTTTTTTCTTTGCTATTTGCTTTACGTCGCACCGGCACAGATAGGTCTTATGGCGACGATGGGAAAGGAAAGAGCTAGAAATTGGAAGGAAGCGGCCGTGGCCTTAATTAAGATACACCCCCAGCATTTGCCTGGTGTGGAAATGGGAAATCACGGAAAACCATCTTCAGGGCTGCCGACAGTGGGATTCAAACTCACTATCTCCCGGATGCAAGCTCTCAGCCTCGCGCCTTTAACCGCACGGCCAACTCGCCCGGTACACGCACATCCTAACGAGTTATCAAATAAGATTGAAATTTGTCATAGTCGTATATCATGTTAGCACAAAGGTAGGAATACAGTATGTAGCTGATGACCTAAGAATAATTTTTCGCGGGGAAAAAATGTGAAAGGAAAACAAAAAATATCAATGATCTGCTTAAATGTGTCAAACCTATACCTTAAATTTCGTCAAGTGCTCACAATGTAACGAAATTTCAACATTATTTTCTTTGCAATAGTATCCCGTTAGTCAGTGACTCATTCATTTACACGGAAGGAACTTGTATATGGCTCACTGTCGAAATAGATCGAGGTGAGGGAAAGAATATGCCTGCGCATGCGCAAACCAGACACACCTTCCTACGTTAAGGCCACTGTAGTTTTGTGGGTGATTAATATAGAGCACGGTAGTTCCATGGGATATTTGAACTTGACAGTTTTTCTTTATTTTTTTTCCTTTACCCGCTTCTAAGTAACTCCAGGGCACATTCTTTAATTTGCCTCTTTTGTCCGTGTCTCTATTCAGCCCGAGAGTGTTAGTTGACGCCGCTGTTGTCCAGAATTAAGCAGGCAGGCAAACATCCCACCAGCCATTCATGCTGAATATGCACCGATGTATGTATCTGTTCATGGGAAACTATTACAATAACCAAAAATATACTGTGAACGTACACGTATTTCTCATTCAGGGTTCAAGTTATTAATGTTATGCCTCGGCTGCTGTCATACGTAGATGCAACGTACTCCACTCAAGTTCGACGAGTCTGGTCACTGTGTCGCACTGTTTAGACTTTCGAGTTCTGACTGACGTACGAGAGCGCATATTCAGCAATTACTTAAAACTATACCATACTATGATACTGAACTTAGCCAATGAATGAGAATTCCGAGAATGTTTCTTTTCTCTGGAAGGATATCGTCGCTGTCGGGACAAAACCTCCTATGTGAAATATTTTAGCTTAGAACTTTGGCCGGTAAGGTTCTGTCATCTAAGGTGCAATATTGTGTGAATATTGTCAAGGCATTCTCACTGTTCATAACGTACGTGCTGCGGGTGAGTATATATCCAAAAATATTATCACATAGGAGGTTTTGTCCCGGCAACGACGATATTCCGTTTTAATGAATATCATCTCATGAAATATAATTACAAATTAATTGAAACATCAACGTAGTAAAGGGATGTCTAGTTGAAATTAAAGATATATATTAATTGTAAATGTCCAAAGTCCCTAACTTTTGTTGGTTATAATATGTCACAATAGCAAACTTTCGTAGTATAATTAAAACATGTTGGCTCCGTTATTAACCTTAAATTGCAACAAATAAAAGAAACTAACATACGAGTTGCTGAAGGCTTACGTTACAAATCCGTTATCGGAATCATTTATCTTCTAGTTAATAAAATGAAATTAGAGAAATCTTATTATTTGACACTCGTATTCGTTGACGCCAAAAATTCATGTATTTCAGTATTCCGTTAAAATCGTCACCTAATTCAGTAAAATCTAATAAAACAACTTGGGTGCTCTAATGATATTCTCGCAACGTCGTCGCTTATATCAATATACGATAAAGAAATCGGATTACGTTATGATCCCTCTCTAATTACTAAGGTTGCGTAGTATATTGGAAATAAGCCCCCTTTGTTAAAATTCTTCAACAGCTGCATTTAGACAACAAGTTCCTGAAAATAACGTCGTCACTAATAATAATGATTCAAAATTTACGATGACTCTGCAACCTCTGGTATTCTCCATAAAAATTCAGGCAAATCTACATTCATTGCTAATTACCATTCTGTGATCTACCAAAAGAATATCATTAGCAGGAAATCAAGGTACACATTGCTCAAAATTAGATCTGCACATGTCATCTGCGACATGGTTCACATCTACATGGTGTCATTTATTATCAAAGATTCTATTTCATTCCTTCACAACTGCGCGTAATTCACTTACATTTAAGTCTTAGGTTATCGCGTCCTTGACGACTATCCTATAAACAACTTCGGTATCCTTCGAAAACATCATCACAAAAAAAATACATCCATGCCTAAGTACTCGTCACTCATTACCACCATTAAATTCATATGCATGACGAGCATCAATCCTTACCTCAATAACATATCACCGGGACTTTTCGAAGACTGCATCATATCATTCAATGCACGACCCCAATGAATTATTTCCATCGGACAACACATTAATCATTCACTTTATTTCGACGATCCTATTTCAAACCTCTCTCATTTCACATGCGCGTCATGCTCAATAAATTATCAGTTCATCTTCCAAATACTCAAGCACATTATTTCTCGAAGACTACTCATCCTTAAATACACATAAAATCAATATCAATGCGATAATACTATCATTGTACTCGCGAAAAGCTACGCATATGACGTGAAAATACAACCTGTGACAAACTTCGGTGAATAGTCCAGTACTATCAACATAGATGCATAATGCACGACAGTGACCTTACTGTCCTTTGAAATCGTCCCCTCCCATAACTATGCACTGCTGAGACCGGCGATACATGTCCTGGAAACTTTGCAAGAAGGCTTCCTTTGGGATGGTGTTCAAAAGCCTCGTCACGTTTCGGTGGATGTCAGGAATATCGTCAAATCTCTTTCCTTTCAAAGCGAGTTTGATGCTTGACTTTTCGGCTGTGACCCTTTTCCGACGAGGGTGTTCGCGGAGAATGCCTTTCCATGCTTTGCCGTTTCGTTTCAGGGTCTTACCTGAGAAACCAGGTTTCATCCTTAGTGACAATACAGTTCAAGAAATTTGGTGTCGCATCCGCCGTTTCGACAAAATCCTGTGAAGCTCTAAACGTGCCTGCTTCTGATCGTCAGTCAAGTGATGTGGCACAAGACGAGAGCGCATTTTCCTCTTCCCTAACTTCTGAATAACGATTTGTCGCACGGATTCACGGTTAATCTGCAGTTCATCCGCTATCATGCGCACATTTAATCGCCGATCGTTCGTGATTAATGTTCTCACCTTCTCAATGTTTTCGTCACTGACGGCGGTTGCCGGTCTTCCGCTACGGGGGTTGTCAGATACACTTTCCCGGCCTGCCGGCGGGCGGACCACTCGTACACACACTTCAAGGACAGTGCTTGATCTTCATAAACACGTACCAGCATCGCATGGTTTCTTTTGGTGTCTTGTCAAGCTTAAAACAAAACTGTACATTGATCTTTTGGTCGTTCATGTTCCTGTTCGCAGTTCAGAACCAACGCACTAAACGCACACTGTCTCAAACAGGTCTTACACGGCACACACACGATACTCAACTGAACAACGTTGGGAACAGGTGGTCAAAACCTTCTATTACGCAGGTGCAGCGTTGTGTGTCGCCAGTGTTGCCAGATTGACCGTTCTGACTTAATTCACCAAACGTTATTGTCACAGGTTGTATGATCTTAGATGACTTCAGTTTACACACATGTTAATTACCTCAGGGTCACCTTGAAATAAAATATACCTATGCAATAAATTACACACTGAAGTTCACTTACGACGACACTATTTTAATAAAATGCAGCGACCATGTCTAAAAATCTCCTGCGTAATATATGTTAATCTCTTGGATTCAAAATATAGCACACGATAAATTATAATTTCTCCTGGATTATTCATGATGAAAATCTCAACATTCCCTGTCCATTAATGATCGAGGACCATACGGTATTACTCAAGTTATTTACCTATACATGTTACATTCTGACACCATAAATTAATTCTACGCTACTTTAAGCAACTACATAGCAGAATAGACGAAATACATTTCATTTTTGGTACTTATCGAACTGTTGGCTTCGGGAAGATGACATCTCCCAAATCTAGGGTCTTAATTTTATCATTTGGCATGCATCTCAACACTCTACAGGTCCGTCAGGGCCGTTTCCCGAGTTTAACTTATCATTACCTGGTAGTTAGGCATCATATGACAATCTTTCATTGTGTGTGGCGACATCGTAGTACCTGAAACATGTAATATAAAATTAATTAATTTTATATTACATCCGAATTAATTAATTAATTAATTAATTATAAATTCGGAAGATTTATGAAATTAATTAATTAATTTCGTGTGGCTATTCCTAGCCGAGTGCAGCCCTTATAAGGCATACCCTCCGATGACAGTGGGCGGCATCTGCCATGTGTAGGTAACTGCGTGTTATTGTGGTGGAGGATAGCGTTATGTGTGGTGTGTGAGTTGGAGGGATGTTGGGGACAGCACAAACACCCAGCCCCCGGGCCATTGGAATCAACCAATTAAGGTTAAAATCCCCGACCCGACTGGGAATCGAACCCGGGACCCTCTGAACCGAAGGCCAGTACGCTGACCATTCAGCCAACGAGTCGGACAATATAAAATTAGCACAATGTCATATATATAAATAACACTTGACAATATACTGAGTTAATCGCCTAATTACTTGAGAGAATAAAGTATATCTGTATCCCTTTACAATAAATAATCCATACTATTCTTACAATATTTATACAATTAAAATCAACTTTTGATCTAGCTTCTTCCTAGCCGTGTGCGATGCTTCTGATGACCTATAAAATCCTTTTATTATCCGCATTGCTCTCTCAAAACAAAATCCAATTCTAAAATACAATAATAAAAGTCGGTTTGCATTTCATAAATCTTCCGAATTATGTAGCCTGTAATCTACTTTCCAGATGATTTTGACGTTTAACGAATAACCTCTTCGATACAGAACGCTCTTGTAATCACTGATCTTGGCAAAGGAATGTATTTAACAATCCGTCGCGCGTCGCCTTCTTAGCTCGACGTACCAACCAACTATCTCATAATGGGTCTCGATTCTCGAATTATATCGTAATAGATAGACAATGTATGACCACCGTATGTGAATTGAACTTGGCCCGTTTGATCCAACCCATTCCATGGTCTCCACTACACACTTTCGTCATTGAGATTTCATGCCTTCTATTGATATTTGTTCATCTTCCGCTGAAGAAAATACAATATTTATTCAGTATTATCTCATCGTACTATAACATTCCGTTATCGACCGTGACTTAATAAATACCACGGGGTTCTGACCTTGAGAATTCACCGGTACCTTCCGTTCGTTATCTGTTATTTCATTTACTGATGTACCTGGACTTATGACAACTGGACGTATCCTCACGAATGATTTCATTAATTTTACATTACCATTCTCTTTAACACTCATCCAGCAGTCATTGGAAGTTCATAATACATTTGTATATTTTCGTGCAAATGGATTAAACTTTTTTTTAAACTTTGCTAGGAGAAATTGTCTTACTTCTATGCTACAATCTTTTGCAAAAAATTTCGTCCGTTTTTTCTGCATTGGCAACATTGTTGTTTCCATTTCATTCTCTCATTTCAACGATAAAACTAAGAGATGGCATTGCGATATAAATATTGATCATTCTAACCCAACTCTCATATTTTGTCTAATCTTTAAAGTCACACCTGGCGACTTTTTGTATGGTTTACTGTGCAATTAAACATATTCCATATAAATAAAATCATAACGAGCGTGTGTTTGTACATTGAATATTTTGGCGAAATTTTCGCACAGTTACTGTTTCAGGTGTAATAATAACCATATGCATATTTTTTAGCTTTGGTGTTTGTCGGTTTGTTTGTTTGTTTGTTTGTTTGTTTGTTTGTTTGTTTGTTTGTTTGTTTGTTTGTTTGTTTGTTTGTTTCTTTGTTTGTTTGAGTTCTTATATATTTCTAACAAACTTCATCTTTAGAATCCACCTGTCGCTGGGTGTGTTTCAGGGCCAATATTATTTCTAAATCCCGAATGGACTGGGGGTTTATAGGAAGATCGAAACAGCGATTTTACACTCCCACAAAATATACATGACGAACCTCAATGGAAATCTATCAGCCTTAATGGAAATCAGTTTCTAAAAATTTTTCCTCCTGTGCACCTTTTCAATATGAGATTGAATGGTTTTGTAGTCTAAATTACCGTGGACATAGCCCAAAAGCGGGTGCGTGTAAAGCATATTTCTTATAACTAGAAAACTACTGGAAGTATTTTAACCAAACTTCATATTTAGCATCCACCTATCCAAAGGTAGGTTATAAGGTCCATAGCATTTCCAATTCTCGGAAGTAACTGGGGTTTTATAGAATACCGAAAGGTGATTTTACTCTATCCCAAAATATACAACCTTAATGGGAATTCAGTAGGTTATAAATATGTTCATAACAACAAAGTTCACTCGATCATCTGAGAGTTGTAGAGATCATTACTAATACAGTATGTTGAAATATACAGTATATCGTAGATAGAAACGTCCAATCATCTTCACAGTTTTCGTAACATTTAAGCGGGATGCGAATTATCAAATTTATGTTGTTCTTCTGGCATCGTCTCCTCGTAGAAGGTTGTCCATAATAGAGTGATCTGCAACATAAAAACATTGTTTCTCGTATCAAAGTTGTATCATGGATGTTCAATATCGAACCGGATTCGTGGCTCCATGGTTAGCGTGTTAGCGTTTTTCCAAAGGGTCCCAGGTTAGATTCCCGATTTCGATTTCTGATGGATCGCGGGCTGGGTATGTATGTCGTCTTCAGCACTATAATCCATCATTGATAGGGCACCATCCTTATAGACGCGCAGGTCATCCATAAGGCGTCCACTCGAAAGACCTGCGCCAGGCCTCTCCGGAGGCCACATGTTACTATTATTATTATTATTATTATTATTATTATTATTATTATTATTGTTACCGTGTTTTTGTGGTAGGTAGGCGTGAAAGAAGGTGCTGGGTGGTGAATGGATCTCAAGCTACTAAAGAGAAATTAATTTCAAAATTTAACAAGGTTATATTTTCTTTTCAAAACAAAGATATAACAAGCATGGCAGGTACAATGTAGCAAATCAACGGGGAGTCACAATATTTACAGGATTTGGGCTTCGAGCCCCGAAAACACAATGCTTGGGCAATCAGCCCAGTTTTACCTCAAAGACACTAGTTTCAACAGAGGGGCAGAAAACCCCATTCATACCTCGGAGCCCTTGCTCCAAATTACACTAAAAAGCCTCCACGAGGCATATGACACTGCATTTTCAAAAGAGCGATCCGCTCTTAAAATTTAAGCCTCTCAAAGGCCACACCAAACTCTACCTTCAAGCTGTCCTCTAAGGACGTATTCACAGGGGTAAAATACCCAACCTACAGAGGTCTATTACATGAAAAGAAGGTTGATTACATGACCTCTAAAATCACAATTTGAGAGGAGGCGAACTTGCACTCCTTAATACACTTTGTTTCTAAGACCTACGTTGGCTCTTAGGCCGCTGATGCAAGGGCTAATCCCATACTACTGAGGTGACTTAAGAAAACACAAACTTACATTACATTACTGAAGAATAGGTTGCGAAAAATAAGTTCACCTCAAAACAGTGTGAGTGGGAGCTCGAGAGGGTTAAGCACTCTCTATCCCGATATGTAGTTTGAAAGATAGAATAGATACCAGTTGCTTTTACATTTGAAAGGAAAGTTACATGGTGGAAGACCTAGAACCCGCCGCGAGAGTTAAACTGCCAACTCTAGCTAGAAAAGATGTTATTAAGAGGCCATTACCTGAAGTTGAACAGCTGGTGAAGAAAGAGGCGCTTCCCGCCTCCTGCTATGTACTTTACACACTGAGAGATGGAACAAAAGTGGCCTGGAGACCCTAAAATCAGCAGTTTAAATACCCTCGCGGAAGATTCTAGTCGTTAGGGGAAAGAAAACACCCTCCCTCAAACTTTTTATTGGTTCGGGAAAAGAAACCCCTACATAGAGGAAAAAGAAACACATTATTGGTGGAAAATTAATTAAAGAAATTCGGGATTGGCTAGATCCAAACTAGGGGGAAAAAGAGGGGTATACAGCCAACTTAAACAATGATAGAAGGAAATTTAACAAAGAACAAACTCTTGAAATAAAAATTTCTCCAACAAAATAGTTCTTTGACTCCGCACTAGGTCGCACTATTGTTGATCTTCAGTAGTGTCCTCTAGAAGAGAAAGTTCACACTTCTTACTTCAAGCGAAACAAAAACACATCAAAAGTGACACAGTTCAAAAACTCAAAATTTTCCACGTGGTGACATCTTCTGAGAAAGTAGAGAATTAATAGAATAGATAAAGTTCAACCTTCCTCCAGAAGAGGAGTTTCAACTGGCGCAACTTTTAAATAAATGGTGTAGAGGTGTACCGCCCGGTACAGACCTCCCCCCCCAAAAGTTCCTCCAGGGGTTACACATGAAATCAGTTTGAAACAAAGTCCAAGTAATGATGTTGATACGAAGATAGATAGCAGAAGCATTTACAAGATTTCTTAATTCAGTTTCAAAATGTTGTTGTTGCAGGTGAATGAAAGTCTTTATGTTTGTAGAATTTGAATTTCTGAAGATAAGCTTTTAATACTTAAAAGTGAAGGAAAAATTTGCAATGTCCATCAGATATTGCTGTTGAATTCCCAAATGTAGTTATCTCTTATAGTAACTATCCATGTAGTTGATGTTGATGAAGTTGGATGGCCGGACCGGCCGTTGCAGCTTGCGTCCAACAGGAGGCCGCTCGGACCCCTCAAGTACCCTGAGATACCGCTCGCCCGCACTATGAGGGGAGCAGAGGTGTTGAAGTACGCCGCGCCCGCGGTGAACAGATACAGGCTGCGGGCATGTAGCAGGTCGTGCGCCGCACATCAGCCTTGGCCGGGAGGTGAGCTCCGGCTCGCCGTGCACATGTCGTCCTCGCTGGAGAGGAGGGGGCCCATCCCCCTCCCCAGTCGCTGCACGGCGCTGCGCGGCTGCGGGGGCGCTGAAACATTAAAGCTAGGCGGCAGAATTGTGTTGGACAATCATTTTCTTTGAGGGTACAGGCTTGTGGAGAGGTTGAGGGGCCAGCGGCGTGTAGATATCCATGGCATTTAATATTATGAAGCCACAGTGTAAGGTGGAGCAGGAGACGGGAGCGTGGTAATGGCCGTGGCAAGAACAGGATGGCAGTTTAACGGATCGGGGTGGGTTTTACAAAAGGCTTACATCTAAAACCAAAATATTACAGAAGGGGCAGAATGCCTTAAAAGTGAAACTCAAAAAAATATAACCTTCATATCCTTTCAAAATAATATGAAGCAAGTTAACACAAAATTACACCGGTTTCACCTGGGACAGGTGAACTCTAAATATCCTCTCGGTGGCTGGATTACTTAACAATAAGGTAACCGGCGTTAGAAAATCGAGAATGATACAAGGCCCCTGAAATCTGGGGGCAAGCTTGCCCGCGGGAACAAAATTTTTGACCATTACTTGGTCACCTACCTTTAAAGGGGTGGGTCTCCGTCCACGATCATACCTTTCCCTAACCTTTTCATGAGACACTTTAAGATTGGCTTTAGCCTTCTTCCAAAGATCTTTAATGTTATCCGGATCTATTGTCTCGGGGAGAATGTCATTCAAAGACCAGAGGTTAGAGAGCGGCGAGTTGGGAACAAACTTGAACATCAAAGAAGTTGGAGTAAACTTGTGAGATTCATGAACCGCCGAATTCAAAGCAAAAGCAATCCAATGCAGGGACGTGTCCCACCTGGAAGGATCTTCATGATGATAGGCAATGAGTGCGGACCTGAGATTACGGTTAACCCGTTCAGCCAGAGATGGTTGAGGGTAATAAGCAGAAGTAGTTACATTAGAGATGGACAAGTCAAAGCAGAATTTACGAAATAAATTTGATGTGAACGCCTTAGCATTATCAGATACAATATATTGGCACGGACCAAAAGAAGCAAAAATAGAATTTAGGCAAGTAATGGTGGACTGAGCGGTAGCCAGCTTAGTCGGAAATAACCAAGAAAATCTAGTAAAGCCATCTACGCACACAAAGATGAACTTGTTAGCATTACCCTTTGACTGGGGGAAGGGTCCTACATAATCGATATACAGGCGTTCCATGGGGCGCGACGCTTGATGCGAAGACAAAAGGCCTACCTTGGTGGACATGGTGGGTTTACTAAGCAAACAAGATTTACAAGCTTTTACAAGTTCACGGATTTCACCGTCCATACCTTTCCAAATGAACATTTCACGAATTTTTTCACGGGTTTTAAAGATTCCAAGATGCCCTCCTAATGGGGTCTCATGATAATACTTGAAGATCATAGGCACAAGAACCGCTGGCACGACAACCTTCATCATCTTATCATGCCTCGATGGGCAACATAGAACACCATTCCTTAGAACATAAGGGACAGCATGTTCCCCAGAAGAAAGGGTTTCCATTATCGGAGCCAGCGTCGGATCTTCACGTTGGTATTTCTCAATATCCCTAAAAAGCATGGGAGCATCTGTTAAGATGGCATTAACACCAGATAGTATGGACTCAGAAGGTGATGAACTGTCGACCGGTTCGTGGGTCTCTACGTCGTTATGAAACATACGGCTGAGTCCATCGGCAACAACATTTTCAGTACCTCTGATATGCCGTACATCGAATTGGAAGGCAGAAATACGGATGGCCCAACGGGCTATACGACCTGTACGACGCGGCCTACCTAAGACCCAGCTTAAGGCTTGATTATCTGTCTCCAGATCGAATTTGACGTGTTCCAGATAGAGACGGAACTTTTCTAAGGCGAATAAGACTGCCAAACCTTCAAGCTCATATATGGAGTACTTGGCTTCTTGAGCCGATAGAGTCCTAGATGCATAGGCGATGGGACGCCTCCCTAGTTCAGTCTCTTGAAGAAGGACTGCAGCTACAGCTGACGACGACGCGTCCGTTTGGACGATGAATTTCTTCGAGAAATCAGGCATAGCAAGTACAGGGGCATTACAGAGAGCTAATTTAAGATCATCGAAAGCGGCTTGTTGAGAAGGTCCCCACTCGAATTTGATGCCTTTCCTACGAAGAATGTTTAAGGGCGCCGCTCTATTAGCGAAGTTAGGAATAAACTTCCTGAAGAAATTCACCATACCAATGAATCTAGCGATACCTTTGATGTCCTTAGGAGGTTTAA
This sequence comes from Anabrus simplex, assembly GCF_040414725.1. Taxonomy (NCBI): domain Eukaryota; kingdom Metazoa; phylum Arthropoda; class Insecta; order Orthoptera; family Tettigoniidae; genus Anabrus; species Anabrus simplex. The sequence continues at coordinate 616,924,060 of NC_090265.1, read as the reverse complement.
AATCACGGATGGCCTGTGTTCTAGAATGATCGACAGCTACACCATCAGGTGACACAATATGCCCTAGGAATGACATAGAGGGCTTAGCAAAGGCAACCTTGGACAACTTAACAGTTAACCCAGCCTTACGAAGGCGATTGAGAACTTCTCGCAGATGATCTAGATGTTCTTCAAAGGTCTCTGAAAATACAACGACATCATCTAAGTAGTGATATAAGTACTCAAATTTGATGTCAGAAAAGACCCTATCTAGTAGCCTAGTGAGCACAGCTGCCCCCGTGGGGAGCCCGAAAGGCACGCGGTTGTATTCATATAAATTCCAGTCCGTGGCAAACGCTGTAAGATGTTTAGATTCTTCGGCAAGGGGAATTTGATTATAGGCCTGATTCAAGTCCAAGATGGTGAAGAACTTGGCCTTACGAAACCATGAAAAGCAAGAATGAAGGTCGGGAAGGGGCACAGATTGCAACACCACCTTCCGATTGAGAGCCCTGTAATCAATGACAGGCCTGAAGCCTCCTTGGGGTTTCGGGACTAGAAAAATAGGCGAAGCATACGCTGACTTAGAGGGCCTAATAATACCATCCTTCAACATCTGATCGATGATTTCTTTCAGAGCCTTCATTTTAGGTGGAGATAGCCTATACGGTGGAAAACGGACAGGAATTGAATCCGTGACCTCAATTTTGTATTCAATAAGGTCAGTAACACCAAGAGTATCAGAGAACACCTCGGGAAACGACTGACACAGTTTCCGAATACTATCAGCCTGCTCCTCAGGTAGATGTCTAAGGTCTAACAACATCTCATCCTGGGTAGGCGAAATAGATGAACATGATACAGAATTACACTTTAATAGTGGGATTTTATAACTAGAAGCAAATTTGAATGTGCACGACCTAGACCGGAGATCGAGCACAAGACCAGTGTGAGAAATAAAGTCAGCTCCCAATATAATGGGGCAAGACAATTGCTTGGCCACAAACAATTTGATCTTCCATGTAAATTTAAAAACCCGAATTTTGACATGTAAGGAACCTAGAATTTCTAATGGAGATGAATTAGCCGAAACATATTTAACAGGAGATGAGTCATAGTCAGGGAGTTTACAAACAGATTTCAATTTAGAATACCAATCAGCCGAAATAATGGAACAAACACTGCCTGAATCTAAGAGAGCTGTTATAGGCTCGTTATTTACCTCAATCTTAAGAAAAGGAACAGGTGCGGGGGTATCCGCCGCAATCCTAAGACATTCTTTAGGGCATTCAAAAGATGAACTTGAAGGCTGATCGTTCTCTGCATTTACAATCTGTTTACTAGGGGCTGAGTCTCGGGAAGATGGATTAGTCGGCTCAGCCGACGCCACTAGTCACTTTTTATTATTGGCATAGCTGGAATTTGCACCAGAAGTTGAGCAGGAGGGGGTGCTATTTGAGTTTGGGCAATTCTTGGCGATATGTGAGAAGGCCCCACACTTAAAACAGCCTTGTGATGACCCTGCTCCATTCCTTGTCCCACTTGACTTGATCAGAGGACACTTATTCCGCAGATGGTCAGGCGACCCGCAAGCATAACATTTACGGGGATTGACTGGTCGGCGAGGTGGAGGCCGAGTGTTACTAAAGGAAGGCGGGGGTTCTTTCGCGACACGCAAAGAATCGGCGTATCTAACTCCTTCCGCTGAGACTGCCAATGCTTCAAGTTCCGAGAACGTTTGCGGGCACGCCGCGAAACACAAATATGACCTATAGGATGGTGAAATACCTTCCAAAATAGCTTGTACAATTTGATCCTCAGGGAAGTGAAGAGCAAACACCCTAGTATAAAACTTAATATCTTGGATGAAGTCTGCCAGGTTTTCATCCAAGCGCTGTACCCGATAATAGTATTTCTGAATAAGGGAGGACCTGGCCCTAGCCGGGATGAAGTTAGCTAGCAAATGGGCATGGAAATCCTCAATAGAAGATTGCTCAGCGATGGCTCTAACTATTTTATCAGAGAGAATACCAATAGCATACGGATAGATAATTTGCAAAATTTGACATGGGGAAAGAGAAAACACAAGGGCATGATCCTGAAATTCCACTAGAAATCTTAAAAATGAAATTACGTCACTGGTGGTATTAACGGAAAACTTGGATATACCTCTGAGCAACATTGCCAATGGATGAGGCAAGCTGCTAAACCCGGGCGACATAGTAGGTAAAGGTTTCAATGGCAAGGAAGTTAATTCAGCACGTACATTGTTCAACGATGTGCGGCGTTCAGACTCGTTGTCCAATGGGGCAGAGATAGTTTGAGCAGCAACGGTTATCCTATTGCCTTCTCCCTTAGCAGGTTCTTCCTCACTACTTACATTCACAACGGTGGGCTGATCAGATTTGGGAGGAACTTCCCCAGTTAACAATTGAGTGACTTTACTAGACAATTCGGAGATAGTTTCAAGGAGCGTATTAGCTTGCTTCCTCTGAACGTCATTCACCTTCAGAGACAACAGATCATTAACTCTATTTGAAAAGTGATATAGCCTGCCTTGCACACGCTTAATTTGATTAGGAGACGGATCGTTTTCATCAAAAAAGCTGACTACAGATGCTAGCCCAGTAATATTCTCGACGATCGTGGAAAGAGACTCATCAATTTCTTTCTCTCCCAAATTGGGGATGGAAATGGGCAAATCAAGGGACTCTCTAAGCTTGTTGGTGTCGATTGCAACCGTGCCTCCAGATTGCACATTTCTGATAGTTAACTCGTATATCAACTCCTCTTTGCGCAAATAGTTAAGGAGGAGAACATCGCGAGGGCCGGGCATGATGACAGAACAATTTTGAAAAACTCAAAAAAAATTCCAGCAACTGAGACAATTGTTAGAGTTCGAATCAAAGCAATGTTTAGCCGTCAAAAGGGGCTAAATTGAGACCCATTCAACCACGCTCTGCTACCACTTGTTACCGTGTTTTTGTGGTAGGTAGGCGTGAAAGAAGGTGCTGGGTGGTGAATGGATCTCAAGCTACTAAAGAGAAATTAATTTCAAAATTTAACAAGGTTATATTTTCTTTTCAAAACAAAGATATAACAAGCATGGCAGGTACAATGTAGCAAATCAACGGGGAGTCACAATATTTACAGGATTTGGGCTTCGAGCCCCGAAAACACAATGCTTGGGCAATCAGCCCAGTTTTACCTCAAAGACACTAGTTTCAACAGAGGGGCAGAAAACCCCATTCATACCTCGGAGCCCTTGCTCCAAATTACACTAAAAAGCCTCCACGAGGCATATGACACTGCATTTTCAAAAGAGCGATCCGCTCTTAAAATTTAAGCCTCTCAAAGGCCACACCAAACTCTACCTTCAAGCTGTCCTCTAAGGACGTATTCACAGGGGTAAAATACCCAACCTACAGAGGTCTATTACATGAAAAGAAGGTTGATTACATGACCTCTAAAATCACAATTTGAGAGGAGGCGAACTTGCACTCCTTAATACACTTTGTTTCTAAGACCTACGTTGGCTCTTAGGCCGCTGATGCAAGGGCTAATCCCATACTACTGAGGTGACTTAAGAAAACACAAACTTACATTACATTACTGAAGAATAGGTTGCGAAAAATAAGTTCACCTCAAAACAGTGTGAGTGGGAGCTCGAGAGGGTTAAGCACTCTCTATCCCGATATGTAGTTTGAAAGATAGAATAGATACCAGTTGCTTTTACATTTGAAAGGAAAGTTACATGGTGGAAGACCTAGAACCCGCCGCGAGAGTTAAACTGCCAACTCTAGCTAGAAAAGATGTTATTAAGAGGCCATTACCTGAAGTTGAACAGCTGGTGAAGAAAGAGGCGCTTCCCGCCTCCTGCTATGTACTTTACACACTGAGAGATGGAACAAAAGTGGCCTGGAGACCCTAAAATCAGCAGTTTAAATACCCTCGCGGAAGATTCTAGTCGTTAGGGGAAAGAAAACACCCTCCCTCAAACTTTTTATTGGTTCGGGAAAAGAAACCCCTACATAGAGGAAAAAGAAACACATTATTGGTGGAAAATTAATTAAAGAAATTCGGGATTGGCTAGATCCAAACTAGGGGGAAAAAGAGGGGTATACAGCCAACTTAAACAATGATAGAAGGAAATTTAACAAAGAACAAACTCTTGAAATAAAAATTTCTCCAACAAAATAGTTCTTTGACTCCGCACTAGGTCGCACTATTGTTGATCTTCAGTAGTGTCCTCTAGAAGAGAAAGTTCACACTTCTTACTTCAAGCGAAACAAAAACACATCAAAAGTGACACAGTTCAAAAACTCAAAATTTTCCACGTGGTGACATCTTCTGAGAAAGTAGAGAATTAATAGAATAGATAAAGTTCAACCTTCCTCCAGAAGAGGAGTTTCAACTGGCGCAACTTTTAAATAAATGGTGTAGAGGTGTACCGCCCGGTACAATTATTATTATTATTATTATTATTATTATTATTGTAGAAGGTTACACGCCCAGAATTTTCTCCGACCTCGTCTATCCTTCCATATTACCTCCTGTGATCAGTTGCATCAGGCTGTGTTTGTCTCTTCAGAAGATGCGACCTAAATAGGGCATTCCTACATTTTTGAGGGTTAAAGGGTTAAGACTTTACAATATTTCCTGTTACAATGGATTAACTCGTCGTTGGTGATGTGTACCACCTACAGGAATTTGATATTCTGCGATGGATTCACAATTGAAACATCCGTAGTCGTTCATTGAGGAGGTCTTCATCCTTAAACACCGGAAAGTGGCATCGATAACACACAACTAGACATCGGATTTATGTTTTCTGATTTAAATCAGTGTCGTTTTTCTGTTAAAACTAGTTTCGATGTTTATAATGATCTCTCTGCATCTACAGGACGGTACTTGAATTCGAAAGTGTAGTTGTTAAATATTCTGATAGATCCACATTGTCAGTACCAGCCAAATACCTTTTTTTTTTTCGCTATCATGATGTCGTAGTCCGAATATGGTTTGAGAACATCACGATATTTTCTTTGCAGACGGAGACGGAGGTTTCTTGGAATATCTTCCATTTCACGCTTCACGTTCTCCATAATGTCGAGTAAATCGCCAAGGCGCAATCTACGTGTTTCTAGCTTCTTGACTGATTCTGGTATGATATGGAACTGTGTCTTCATAGGTGAGAGTTAACTTTGAAGCGTTTAATTGCCGAAAGCGGCTGTGAGCTTGCATCCGGGAGATAGTAGGTTCGAATCCCACTATCGGCAGCCCTGAAAATGGTTTTCTGTGGTTTCCCATTTTCACACCAGGCAAATGCTGGGGCTGTACGTTAATTAAGGCCACGGCCGCTTCCTTCCAACTCCTAGGCCTTTCCTATCCCATCGTCGCCATAAGACCTATCTGTGTCGGTGCGACGTAAAGCCCCTAGCAAAAAAAAAATTGCCGAAAGAGTTCACGGCATTAATTACTTTAAATTTTGTTGAAGGTTCCTTGTAAAACACGTTGGAATATGCATAGTAAAAGTCGATAATATGCACAATAAGTCCGAAATTTGAAATGTATGCACTAATCTCAAATATATGCCAATATGCATATATACACTATTAAACTTAACAATTCGTCTAATTTCACCTTCAAATGCACTTCTTTGTCTGTTTTGGAGGTCTACATATCGGCAAACAAAATATGCAATTGCGTACAAATCCGGTGTCTTCACGATATGGCAACGAATTCCGAAAGTCACGGTATATCCGGATCCCCTTCTTTTATTAGCCAGTACTTATGTGACATCCGTCCAGTGTGCTAAAAGCGTTGGTGATTTTCTGCTAGCTGATAACCGCGAATTTTATTTTCTGAATGTTTAACTTTAGGCCAGACTCCTCGCTTACTTATGGAACTCAAGGTTTCTGAATCATCAACAAGTATCATGCTGACATTTGCATACGAATGGTGCTTGTTTATGTCACAAGTTGAAATCTAAGTTCCTCTCCATTGTTAATACAAATTTTCGCTACCGTGCACGCATATGTCTGTCTCTTTATTCACACTTTATATTCAACTCTATCAAACAATGTTTCTTAGCTTCACGGGGCACGCTTTGACAACCGAGTTAGAGGAACATCCTGCATACAAACATGACCAAAGTATTGTTCGGTACAAGCACACTGCATTGTTTATACGTCCGCTAATGGAATAACCAGCACCTTTAAGGCAAATGAATCGCCGATATTGCTATACTAGCAAGACTTGAATTAATACGTATGTATTTATTTATGTATTTTCAGCCTCCGTAGCGTAACGGCTAGCACTATTAGCTGCCGTCCTCGGAAGCCCAGGTTCGATTCCCGGTATTGCCTGAAAATAAAAAGAACTTTGCAATTTTACATTGTTGTTGATATCCTAATGATAGCCACAGGACGTTCTAAATTTCGCTATGCATTGGTCTGATTCTGATCCAAGTTGAGAGGTCAGTGACAATGTCACTAATCTATCATGCTCCAAACTAACTGAAGTAAAAGGTGAATATTCCACATTTCTACCCTCAAGAACTTTTACCTAACAAATGTTTTCCTTCTTCATTTTATTTGTGCAGCTAATTTTCACGATGTTCGTTGCAGATACCTACAGAGATCATTCACTTATTTTCGTGTCCTATTGATCTATTGTAATACTTTTTCATCCCTGAACACAGTGGAATTAGTCTTTGTCTTAAGCCAATGTCTTAGTTTTGTCTGCTATATTACTGTCATTTAGGAAAATAACAATCTAAACAAAAATTATCAAGGTAATATTAGAAACGTCCTGCTGCATTTTGACGAATTTTGGGTTACAATTATTTCCATCGCTGTAGCATTCGTGTCACTGAACCTATTAAACAAATTTACACGCCCATAAGGGAAGACGAATTATAGCGATAGTCAGTATGGCGATTATGTACAATTTTTAAGGTGAGTTTGAATCTCTCAGTTTGGTGATTTATTTTTTAAGTCAGATGAAGTCTGGCCTGATATATTTTCTCTAATTCTGGTTACTTTGTTCCCAATACTGGCTCCATTTTATACAGACAACATTGTAGTACGGATTAACAGGCATAATTAATACACGTAGAAATGTTTTATATTAGATACATACATGCATCTTCATTATATACCGTTATGCCTTTCAGCGTTCAGTCTGCAAGCCTCTGTGAATTTACTAAACGTTGCCACAATCCTCTATTTGTGTCCTCATTTAGTTCTATAACTCTTATCTTTAAATCGTTAGAAACGGAGTCCAAACATCGCCATCTTGGTTTCCCTCTACTTCTCTTACCCTCCATAACGAGTCAGTTATTCTCGTAGGTAACCTATCCTCCTCCTTTCGCCTCAGATGACCCCATCACCGAAGCGGTTTATGCGCACAGCTTCCTCCATCGAGTTCATTCCTAAATTAACCTTTATCTGTTCATTCCGAGTACCCTCCAGCCATTGTTTCCACCTGTTTGTACCAGCAATCATTCTCGCTACTTTCATGTCTGTTACTTCTAACTTATTAATAAGACATTCTGAGTCCACCCTGCTTTCACTCCCGTAAGGCAAAGTTGGTCTGAAAATAGACCGATGTAAAGAGAGTTTTGTCCGGGAGCTGATTTCCTTCTTACGGAATACTGCTAACAGCAACTGGGAGCTCACTGCATTAACTTTACTACACCTTCATTCAATCTCACTTACTATACTACCATCGTGAGAGAACACACATCCTAAATACTTGAAATTATCTACCTGTTCCAGCTTTGTATCCAATATGACATTCAATTCTCTTGGATTTCTTACTTACTGACATCAATTTAGTCTTCGAAAGGCTAATTTTCTTCCCAAACTCATTGTAGCTATTTTCAACTTCCAGGATATTAGACTGCAGGCTTTCGACACAATCTGCTATTAAGACCAAGTCGTCAGCAGAGGCCAGACTGCTTACTACATTTCCACCTAAATCAATCTCCCCCCCCCCCCCCCCCCGCCCCTGCCACTTTAAGTTTATATATTTCAGCAGATGATCCATGTAAACTACGAACAACAAAGGTGAAAGATTACAGCCTTGTTTAAACCCTGGAAGTACCCTGAACCAAGAACTCATTCTACCATTAATTATCACTATATCCCAATTGTCAACATAAATGCCTTTGATTTATTTTAATAATCTATCCTTAATCCCGTAGTCCCCCAGTATGGCGAACATCTGTACAAAATTTCCTACGAGCTTAAATTATAATGGCATTCATACAATGTATACATTTCTAGTTACTGTTTAAATTAGAGCCGTTAACATTCATTTTGTGTGTTCAAAATAATGATCCACCAACATACAATATACAGTATAATAAGAAAACAAAACTGAACACAATATTCTTGTAAATATGTTCAGAAAGAGAAGAAAATCCAGTGCACGCTACATCGCAAGCACAAGGTAGCACGTAATTCTCTCGTTTGATTCTCATCACATAGCAGCATTCGTTGAAACACGCGAGAGATAGTAATAATGGCGTATGGCCTGCGGAGAGGCCTGGTGCAGGTCTTTTTCTAGTAGACGACCTATTAGGCGACCTGCATGTCTGTGAAGATGAGGGCCCTACCTAGGATAATTTCCAATGTTGAATACGCCACACACACCCAGCCCCCGAGCCATTGAAATTAACCAATTAAGGTTAAAATCCCCGATCCGGACGGGAATCGAACCCGGAACCCTCTGAACCGAAGGCCAGTACGCTGACGTGAGAGATAGTGAAGAAAGTGCTATTGAAACCGCAAACACGCATATATTTGAACTACTGTAGTTCTTGAAAATGGGGTACCACAACTGATTCCGTTTTTTTTTTTGTGGTTTTTTGTGGGTTTTTTTTTTTTTTTTGAAAGACAGAGAAATACGATTTCCCCTCATCTCAGAAAATGACCTGACGATACAATTTACTACAGTAAATACTGGAATAGCGTAATTATCTTGGCTGAGTGACGTGATACTTGCAGGTGTTCAGACACGCCATCCTCGTGTCGATGGATTTATCGGTATTTAGAAAAACTCCTACTGGAAAAATGCTGGCAGAGGTGCGTCCACCGAACAAGTGGATGTGTTGATTGCGTCAAGTGGCTATCAGCTTGGATTCCGTGGGTTCCCATTTCTATACCAGGCAAATACTGTGGCTGGACCTTAATTAAGGTCGCGGTCACTTATTTTCCACTCCAAGCTCTTTTATACCCCATTGCCACTAGACCTATTTGTGTCGGTGCGACGTAAAGCAAAATTATTTTTTAAAAAAAAAGGAAGCAGATCGTCTCCGAGTAAAGTCTAACAATGTAGTTAACTATACGGAGTAAGTTGGCCGCGCATTTTGCGTCGCGTAACTGTGAACTTGCATTCGGGGGATGATGGGTTCAAAACCCACTGTCGTCCTGTGGTATTTGAAGGTGCTCAAATACGTCAGCCTCATGTCGGTAGGTTTACTGGCACGTAAAAGAACTCCTGCGGGACTAAATTCGGGCAGCTCGGCGTCTCCGAAAACCGTGAAAGTAGTTAGTGGGACGTAAAGCAAATAACATTATTATTCACACTGTCGGTAGCCATGAAGATGGTTTTCTGTGGTTTCCCATTTTCAGACGAGGCAAATGTTGAAGCTGTGCCTTACTTAAGGCCACAGTCACTCCCTTTCCACTCCAAGCCCTTTACTATCCCATCGTCGACATAAAACCCATCTCTGTCGGTGCGACATAACTTACAACAAAAATAATGTGATTCAAAGCAGGTACTACTACTACTACTACTACTACTTATTAGTCTTAATTCAATCAATTGCAATGGAGTTCACACTTAGTAACTGAAGTGTGTCTCAAAATGTTTAGTGGCACTAATATCCTCTTCCTGGAATGTTCCTTCAATTAAACTTAGTTCTGTGCTCATTAGTTATTTACTCTCCGTGAAATATTCCGTACAATAAATAAATAAATAAATAAATAAATAAATAAATAAATAAATAAATAAATAAATAAATAAATAAATAAATAAATAAATAAATAAATAAATAAGTAAATAAATAAATAATAAAATAAATGTTGATTACTGGGAGAATGTAAATGATGATGATAATAATAATACTATGAGAAAGAATGTCGAAAATGCTGGACTTTAGTGTAATCAGGTAGGGTAAAGTTTCATGTTCCTTTCTTTAATTTTTGTTCTGGTGGCAATGTAGGTATAAGATCTATCGCTCGAAAATGACGAAAAAGACGGACGTTACATGGTATCTCGCCTTTAGCAATAAAATGCAACAAGATATAAACATTCATAGAAATTCAATTAGTTGCCTCAATGATTTCTGAGTGAATTTCTCTAGGTATAATGAGAACCTTCATTGTAATTTGTTTGTTTTTACATCATTGAAATTTTGAGGATGTGGTTTTAGTTCCATAAAATACGACATATTCAGTAGTAAAGACTGTAAATATATATTATCTCAAAATTACAGACTGGAAATTGCCACGAGGCCTGTGGAGAGCTTAGCGTAATTATTAATTGATTGTCTTTAATTGCTTGATGCATTATTTACAGTCCTCGTGGGAGGGACTTTCCATATAGTTGGTGAACAGAGTGGACAGAAACGGGAATTATTAGCAACAGAGATGACGCTCTTGTTAGAGATGTTTACCGTATTTTATTTAATTATAACTAACGTTGATCAATTTACATAACCCATAATGAACTGAATGTAATCGTGTCCATAATTCACTTTCATTTTTCGCATTACTGCATGATGGTTCGCTTTAGCAAACACAGATTAGATTTCCTGTGAAAGGAATTAAACATTTTTGACAATAGTAGGTTCTAATATACTCGAAAACCTTGAAATAAACACTATGCTATGTATATTACATTATGAACATATTCTAACATTGTTCGTCTGGAAAATGAGGTATCAATATTTAACATGCGAGTTGTAGGTATTAACTGTCTAGCCCCTTGGTTGAATAGTCAGCGTAGTGGACTCCAATTCAGAGCGCCCTGGGTTCGATTCTCGAGCAGGATGGGAACTTAAGCCGTGTCTTGTTAATTCATCTGGCTCAGGAACGAGGCGTTTGTGTTCGTCTTAATAATTACATCTGCATGCGAACACAGCATACCACACACGCAAGCGTCAATACATTCCTCAACATGAGTTTGGTGTCACAACGGGCATCCGGCTGTAAAACTGAGCTCGATCCTACATGCACTTAAGACTATAAGATATTGGAAGTGTCTGATTTAGTAGAACATATACGGCTGAGGAGTGTCCGACTCATTGGCTGAATGGTCAACGAACTGGTCTTCGGTTCAAAGGGTCCCAGCCGGGTCGGAGATTTGAATCGCGTCTGATTAATTCTTCTGGCTCGGGGACGGGGTGTTTGCGTCCATCCTAACACTCTCCTCTTCATATTCAGACAAATGACCACACTACCAACCATCACAGAAACACGCAATAGTGATTACATCCCTCCATATAGGGTTGGCGTCAGGAAGGGTATGCGGTCTTAAAACAGGGCCAAATCCACATGTGCGACGCAGTTTGCATCTGCGACCCCACAGGTGTGGGAAAGCGATAGGAAAAGAAGAAAATATACGGCTGGGGAATATAACAAAGGAAATGAAGATAGAATTCTGTGAAATCTGATGTCATCACCTCAGTTTTTCCAACTTACAGAAATTTTAATAGAAATTCACTTTTATTTTTAATGTTATTCTCAGCACTGAAATCTTTGAAGCCACGTAAAGTACAGTAAGAATGCCCCTCTCATTAGTGAGTACTGGGTCCGAAAAACATCATAAAATTTCCCTTTTTCAATTTCCTCCTGCAATTGGTGTTGACCTAGAACTACGTCTATCGCCTCCATGGCTAAATGGTTAGCATGACGGCCTTTGGTCACAGGGGTCTCGGATTCGATTCCCGACAGGGTCTGGAATTTTAACCATAATTGGTTAATTTTGCTAGCACGGGGGCTGGGTGTATGTCTCGTCTTCATGATCATTTCGTCCTCATCTCGACGCGCAGGTCGCCTACGAGGGTCAAATCAAAACACCTGCATCTGGCGAGCCGAACTTGTCCTCGGACACTCCCGGCACTAAAAGACATACGTTATTTCCTTTTTTTACGTCTATCGTGTCTTTCCTGTGACAGGTGGTTTAACCGACAATCAGATGTCACAAAAATGACCGTGCGATATGAAACCAGACACACTGTTGGTGAACTTGACGTTTCAGAAGAAACATTGACTCGTGGTTTCCAGCACTTTAAATGACTCCGACAGGACAAAGTTACGACTAGAGAGATGTTATATATGCACCTACAACGGCAAAATATGCATGCATCTATGCACTAAAGAAACAGCAATATATGCGCTCATATGCGTATTATTGCATACTTTAAAATATACTTGTTTTTTCTCTATGTATAAGGTTGATTCTCCAAATATCAACTGCTGAAGCAGAATACTTTTAGCTGCTTTTTCTTTTGGCATGATTTCTGGTAGTTACTGGTCTTCATACAACGAAGAAATGGAAGTATAGTTTAAAGATCCAACATAGCGGCGGCTCCGGTGAGCTCGCAATGCACTAAACAGGCTTGCCAACGTTAGCGCATTATCCATAGATGCTTAATAATACAAAAATGAACAGTAAAGGTAGGTCTGAACTACAAAATATTGGTCTGGACAAGACAATTGGTCTGTAACCATGGGAACAAAAAATGGTGGCATTATTTTTAGCTTCAGGTTGTTTCTGTTTTAATTCTTCTATGTAAGTAAGAATACCTTTTGGGGAGGGTAGGTTGGTCCCTGCCAAGTATCCAGGAAGGATCTCTCCTTTCTCTACTTTAGGCTTCGTAAAACAATTTTTTGTGATTCCAACATCCGAACCGAATATCATTTACACATTGTCGAGCTCTTTTAGGCTGTCAACAACAATACATTGTATAGGTTTTCAGCGGCGAACGGAATTTTTATATATTCATTTCTTTTCATTGTTGTACCGATTTGAATCTCAGTATAGAATATTATATTTATACAAAATAATAACAAAAATAGCAATAATGCATTTATATGCACATGTGTCAAAAATATGCGCGTATTCTGTACATATGCATTTATACGCACTATGAAAGTCATTCGATCTCAAATGGTATAAATCGCCTTTATTTCTTATGGACATATTATATCTTGAACCAAACAAAACATGCAAACATGCCAAAATCTGCCCTTTAGTCATGACAATCACTCGCATCCGGACAGGGGTTCGTATAAGACGACAGACCGAGTTGGCTAAGCGCAGGAATAATCTCTTCGTAACTGCTGGCTTAAGATTCATTGACAGATGGATTCAGTCATTCAGTCACTCAATGAATCATTAGTGTATGAAATAATTAGTTATTTATTGTGTACGAAAAAGGAGGCGTGCAGAAAATTATGCCTTTAATGCTTCTTTTATCGAAACGACTCATCTCCAGTGTCGGTATTACCGTGCAATACTCCCAAGAAGTACAGAGCAGTGATTCAGCGGAAACGCTGATCAGAACAAACTCTGGTTACGCTGTATTTATAGTAGATAAAGGAGCGTTCTCTGTGGTGACAGCTCTCTTAGATATCTTGAGACAAACTGCGGTAGTGGGTAAGCTGTAAATCTCCCCCAATTACCGTCAGGTACAGCAGTACGGAGCTAGAGTAAATATTCCATTCCGTTTTCATTAAACGGATTGGAGCTGCAGCTTATGCTCCACTTCATTTTAAAGGAGAGAGCATGACTCGTTGCTGTGTTCACGAAGCATTACTCGCCTCAATTAACAGATTAAATTGTGTCCACCTATGTGATGCAGTAGTTAGTGGAATTAGCTGCCATCGCCTAGAGGCTCGGGTTCTATTCCCGGCTCTGCCACGAAATTTGAAAAGTCGTACGTGGACAGGAACGGGGTCCACTCAGCCTCGGGAGTTCAACTGAGTAGAGGGGGTTCGATTCCCTCCTCAGTCATCCTCGAAGTGATTTTCTGTGGTTTCCCACTTCTCTCTAGGCAAATGCCGGGATGGTATCTAACTTAAGGCTACCACCGCGTCCTTCCCTCTTCCTTACATATCCCCTCGAATCTTCCCATCCCCCACAATGCCCTGTTCAGCACAGTAGGTGAGGCCGCCCCGACCAAATGTCTCACGCTGCAGGACACTGCCCTTGAGACGGTAGAGATGGGATCCCTCACTGAGTCTGAAGGAAAAACCAACCCTGGACGGTGAACTGATTACCAGTAAATAATTAAAATAGATTATTCTAATTTTAAGTCGATACTTCCCATTACCTCACTTGGTATAGGAGGAGGACTACAAACTACTTTTTAATCCAGACCACTTTCTTCTCGTTCCTACCCCTTTCCTATCCCATCATCGCAATAAGACCTATGTGTGTCAGTTCGCTGTATAGCAAATTTAAAAAGAGTACATGATATGTCAGGTGCGGTTTGTAGGATTAGTCTGTCTGTCCTTTAGCTGAATGTCTTGGGTTTGATTTCCAGCTAGTCCAGGAATGTTAATCTTGATTGGAATGGGGTTCACGCATATATGTCAATTGAGGAGATGTACAATATGTAAAACAGCTAAGGATGTTGTCGCTCGGCACCTGACATTCCAATATCTACTCTCAGACCAACTGGCTGGTTACCAGTCACGTCGACAGTCGAAGGCCACGGCTGCACGGGCCGGGGCACATCCGATGTGACCGATATACACCCGATCCGATCGGTTAGGTCCTGCTACCCAAGAATTTCAAACCGGGAGATTAAGGTCTGTAATTATCGGATACGGATCGGGCATGGGGGAAATAATTTTCGCCGAATCGGACTCGTGCTTTGATATGATGCCAACCCGAATCCGATACACTCTACAAACAACACAGAGGGTCAACACTGTGAGAATTATAGATAAATTCCTCAGACTGTAATATGCTCTATGCTTCGATAATTATTTTCTTATATCATCAGCCATTTAATGTTTAATACACAGCTATTTTACCAGGTGTAAGGAATATGCGATCTCCACCTGAGATGTGCTGTTTAGTACGTTTGTAGTTATCAAAGTACGAGTCACATAATTGGTAAACACAATTTCATGCTGCACCCGTCCCCTACCCCAAGGGTCTCTGGCGTTAGATCTTCAGGGTCGCTTACTGGGTTAAAATCAAGTGGACATCAAATATAAAATAACTTAGCGGCATACAGGGTAGGAGAGATACGGGTGTCATAACAAACTACCAAATGAGAACAAGATTTTAAAGTTTTATTGATTCCTGATGATTATGAAGAATGATACATATTATATATAAATGAATACAAGAATCGACTTCACATAGTTGCGGATTGTTGAAAATGTAGTGTTTGAGGGAGAAGACTGAAGATACCATTCGTTAAGCAGCTGTAACATGACTTTTTTCTGTTTGCTTTACGTCGCACCGACACAGATAGGTCTTATGGCGCCCATGGGATAGGAAGGGCCTAGGAATGGGAAGGAAGCGGCCGTGGCCTTAATTAAGGTACAGCCCCAGCATTTTCCTGGTGTGAAAGTGAGAAACCACGGAAAACAATCTTCAGGGCTGCCAACAGTGGAGTTCGAACCTACTATCTCCCGGATGAAAACTCACAGTCGCGCGCCCCTAACCGCACGGCCACCTCACCCGGTATAACATGACTTGACGTCTACGGAAACATTTAATATAAATCACTGGAGCTATTCTCAAATTACTGGGCAACAGAATTAAACCACTCAATGTAACAAATCTGAGTGACACCTAGCCTAACACAAGTTGGTTTCCCAATGGTATAACTTTACAGCAATGAAGCATCAGGGGTCTTGGGTTCGGATCGAACCCTCACCCGGATACACATATTCGTCGGACCAATGGGAATACCATTGTCGACTCTGACTGACATCACAAATACAATTTACAATAAGCACTCAAGAGAAATACAAAATTGATTTACACAATACATGTGAGACACGGGTCTTATGTCCCAACACTGCGGGATGCTGCTGTACACATGCCCAGGACCGAACACGGGTCCCCGATGTCTCCCTACTAGTTGTTTAATATTCAAGAAATCAATAATAAAGAAAATAGTAAGTAGAGAATACCGGGTCGATTATTTCTGAAGTTATGTAAATCAGGTGAGGCAATAAATCTATTGGCACGTTCTGCTAGAACAAACTGCCAGTCAGATTAAAACCTCACGGTGTAGTCGAAGTACACACAAAAAATACCCCCACAAGAGTCTCGCACACAAATACTGTTTCACTGGGTCAGCCACCCTTGCAACTGGGGTGTGGCAGAGGGACATTCTACTGCTTGTCAAAGGGAGAACTATTATCGTACCTTTTTAAAATAACACATCACAACAAATCGTAACATAACATAACTTCTCATTACCCTGAGGTGATTCCTCAATCATCTCGCAAATCATACGCGTTCGCATGTGTATAAATACGATCTGACAACAATATCTGACACCGTGAGTCCTGGCTTCGAATCATCCTAACTTTGTAAACCACATCCACGCGCACTATCTTTCACACAGCTGGTCCGATGGTAATCAAACAAAACACATAAATTTGAATATCAAAACACCGGGTTCTGTTATTATTATTATTATTATTATTATTATTATTATTATTATTATTATTATTATTATTATTATTATTATTATTATTATTATTATTATTATGGATTTTAAATGGGACTACTCTCTACATGACATGCCCACCCGACTTACATTGTCATTAATACGTCACTTTATAACACACACACGTTAATCAAACAACACACACAGTGATAAATACACACGGTTCAAAGCGCACTGAGCCCTACAGTTATCAATAACACTCGTTAAATGAATACAATGAAAATGAAAATACACCCTAACTAAATATCTCATTGGAGGTCATGGTTCGGCCCTCTGGGCGTTTCTTACAGTTGCATTTCTTCTTTCCAACAACTTACTCTATATCAATATTACTCAGTACGCATATTAACTCAGCTGGTTAAATACCAGCTTCCCCAATATCAACAACCCCAGAATGTATCAAAATTACTCATTATATAAAACAATCAGTGAAAACGTAAAACCCCCAAATAATATGAAAAGTAAATCACATTTCCCCATAAATAAATTTATCCATATTTACAATAAATTAAAACCACTCAGACTTGTTACAAAAGACAAACTTTGTGCTCTTCTTCGGCAATTTATATTTAAATAAACTGAATTCCCTGTCATGTAATGGCTACAGTTTTAAAGAATCATCCGTACCCCTACGTCATGTATAAAAGATTGGTCTTACAAAGCCTTATTTTCCCTGGCTACCCCTTGGTCAGCTCGGGTGGCCAAACTTGTAGATTTATTGACGGCTCACATCCATTGTGATCGCTGATTCCACATGTTGATTGCGGTGGTTAATCCCCATCGTCCTCGGCAAGTGAAAATTCTTCAGTTATCTAGGCACAGAATACTCACAGATTTAGTACACGTTACGCACGTCTGTTTCAACATGCACAAACCGACGCGGTCTTTGATTTTCAAGTCCCCAAATCAAATAGTACTGATACAGGGTATTACGAAACGACCCGCACAAAGTCTTTACTACTCCACTCTGAGTTAATCTTGTATCTCAAACCGGAATAGTGCATTTATTATCATGCGCCCCTCCATTATCTCGGGTAAGCGTTGGAGAAATAATAATAACCAGTCTATGAATTTCAATCATATGTTCAAAACTCGTCACAGTTTAAACCCGAACCTTCTTAGATCTCGCGTATTAATTCAGAACATATTTCACTTGAATTAACTAGTTTTAACAGTTTTCACATTTAACACTTCTCAAGACAAAGGAAATTTCGGAGCTCGTCTGGACGTAGGTCTGCCCCTCGCGAGAAGAAAAACCGAACTGCTTGGGATGACGCTTCTGCAGCCTTATCATAACTAAGAATCCCCCCATCTCAAAACTCGCATACAGCCTAATTTCAGAGTGTCAGAGTCCTTATTGAGTGACAACTAGGTGACCAGTAATCTCCTAATGTAGATGAGACATATCTGTGCGAAATCCGATCATGGGATCACTAGTAATCAATAAATATCTTCCTTCAATTTCTCCTATGCTCGTAGGAATCCCCATGTCAATTTTATTTCTTTCCAGGATGTTGAAAATTATTTATTTTAAGTTTGTGTTCCTAAATAGCAGTTCCTCTGTGACTTAGAGGATGAATCTTGGCCATTAGTCCTCGGTTCATGTCCCTGCCGGGTACAGTGTAGACATGATATAGGCTTTTGGGAGTACGCCGTATCAAGAAAATAAGTTGTAATTCTTTACGTTACGCAGAGAACTTTGGTCTGCGTCTTCAGACGAAAATCTCGACTGTTCACGAGGAAGACTTCTCCAATAAAGAAGTTTGAATTTAGACGTTATTGATGTAAGTGGAAGTGGTACGTTCATTCGTCACCAGATGGATCACCGTACGCGGTACAGCGCTACCATTCGAAGCGGAAGCTGACTGAACCATCAGAGTCAATCTAAGAGGGAGTCACACAATAGATATACACACATATGAAAGTCTGATATTGACATCTGGAATGAAACATCTGGTGAAGAGGAACGTACGAATTTGGAAAACACCGAAACGAAATAACAGTAGTGAAGGGACGGGGAAGGGAACTACCTACGCTAATTCTTCATGGCTGGCAACCACGTATTACTTAATTGGTAGCCAGTCTCCCTGTTGAAATTGTTAGGATTTCTACGTATTTCCACCGCTTCCCGTATTATCCTGGACCTGTAGTGTCTAGTGTGGGTAAGAGGTCGAGCATATTATTATTTGCAATCTGCTTTACGTCGCACCGACACAGATACGTCTTATGGGACGATGAGATAGGAGAGGACTAGCAGTGGGAAGCAAGCGGTCGTGGCCTTAATTATGGTACAGTAATAGCATTTGTGGACTACAATAAAGCATTCGACTCCGTGGAACGGGAATACGTTTTAGAAGCACTGAGCAAACAAGGGATCCAGAACAAATACATCAGACTCCGGGATAAACTCTACGAAGGCAGCGAGGCCAGAATAAAAACAGAAAGACAAGGAAAGAACATCAAGATAGAAAGAGGAGTTAAGCAAGGGGACCCTCTCTCACCAAAATTATTCACGTGCTTACTGGAGAATCAGTTCAGAAAACTAGATTGGGAAAACAAATACGGCATCAAAATAGATGGAGCAAGACTAACGCACTTACGATTTGCAGACGACATCGTATTGGTGGCAGAGTCGGCAACGGAGCTAGAACAAATGATAATAGAATTAGATAACATCAGCAAAGAAGCAGGCCTGACAATGAATCCAAGAAAAACAAAATTGATGACTAATGCACTGGAAACTACAGTTAGCGTAAACGGAGAAATACTGGAATACGTAGAGGAATGTGTATACCTTGGCCAGAACATATCATTCTCAAACTGTTCAGAAAAAGAGGTCAAACGGCGAATAGGACAAGCATGGAAGAGGTTCTGGTCTCTAAAGTTCATACTGACAGACAAGACTCAGAAACTCACCCTTAAAGCTGAAGGCCTAGAAAAATGTGTGATACCAGTCCTACTATATGGATGCCAAACCTGGGCGCTAACACTGAAACAAAGGAAAATGATCCACATATGCCAGCGCAAAATGGAAAGAAAAATACTCCAGGTCTCATTGAGAGACAGAATACGGAACGAAGATATACGAAGGAGAACCGGCATGAAAGACGCTCTGACGACAGCCGATCAGCTAAAGTGGAAATGGGGAGGACACGTAGCGAGACTGGAGCAAAATCGATGGACCTACAAAATGACAATGTGGGATCCCAGACAAGGAAGACGGAACGTGGGAAGGCAAAGAACTAGATGGGCAGACTGGTTTGCGAGATGGGGAGGAAAACAATGGACAAGAACAGCAAAGATAAGGCAAGAGTGGAAAGAGCTGGGAAAAATTGTATGCAGAGATCACTGACCTTACGGGATACACCTTTGCTCAAGCCCTGTGATAACATAGGTCGATCAAGACACATAGATATTGTGCAGCAGTGAAATATGCAACAGTGCGCTTCCACAAAGAGACCTGAAGGTCACCTCTCTGATCACTACGGCATAATACAGTAAAATTGATAAAAAGAGGTTTTTATGAAGTGGTGAATATAAAATCATCATCCTCGCTTACACTGTGGAAAGAAGCCGTGCAAGTGTAAAATATGTTGAAGTACGCTCTCAGGACAGAGGCGAAGAATACAACATACAATTGTACGCTTCGACGAAGAGGATACCGTAATGGTCATCTTCTGTGCACTCGGGAGAATAGCAAGACGAATGTCAAACAGACAGACGTTTGCATGCAGTAGTGTTATGATAACTCATCACGTAACACATAGTGGAAGAAGGATATGCACCTGCAATGTATGTCGAGGGAATTTCAACGGAGGATAAGGTCAAGAAATTACAAGAAACGTCTACAACATTCGGAGAAGAAGCTATGCAAGAACGAAGAGTGCAAGTTTACGCTTTCACCTAGAAGCAACCTGAACCCTCCCTGGGATAAAAGTGTACACGTGTCATTAATGCAACAGTGCGTTTTCGCGAATTGTTGTTCCAGAAAAACACCATTGCATTCACTCGGGGGTGAGACTACACAATTGAACAATATGCGGTAATACGTTATCATGAAAAACTACAGATTAACCAATATAACAATGCTCTTCAGGACCTGCTCACCTGATGAGCTAAACTGAGCACTGTCCATGCATTGCAGGAGGCCATAGCCCTTAGTGGATTCATACGGCGAATTTATTTATTTATTTATTTATTTATTTATTTATTTATTTATTTATTTATTTATTTATTTATTTATTTATTTATTTATTTATTTATTTATTTATTTATTTATTTATTTATTTATTTATTTATTTATTTATTTATTTATTTATTTATTTATTTATTTATTTATTTATTTATTTATTTATTTATTTATTTATTTATTTATTTATTTATTTATTTATTTATTTATTTATTTATTTATTTATTTATTTATTTATTTATTTATTTATTTATTTATTTATTTATTTATTTATTTATTTATTTATTTATTTATTTATTTATTTATTTATTTATTTATTTATTTATTTATTTATTTTACCAGCATTGGCCTGACGTAAAAATGGGAAACTACGAAAAACCATCTTCAGGGCTGCCAACAGTGGGATTCGAACCCACTATCTTCCGAATGCATGTTCACAGCTGCGCGTCCCTAACCGCATGGCCAACACACTCGTTAACAATATTAAAGAGCTTTCATAAGAACTTCACCCTGTCTTATGTCATATGACGTCACTAGTATTTAAGCAAAAGGGCCGTTGTCTGTAATTTCGTTTATTTTGTCAATTTTCATATATTTAAACGTTTTAAGGTGAACTCAAGACAGTATCAGAGGTTTTTAGTTTTCGTGTCTGTTTTGTCTGTCTTTCCGGATTTTCTACCATCACGGCGAAACGGCTGGATAGATCTCGACTGAACTTCACATCTAGAGTATACTCATCCAGGAGCAGGCTTAAATATGCATACAGTTTAAAAATAACTGAATATTCGGGAGGTATATACAAAAACCAGAACAGGTTCCTCTTCTTAATTTGCTCTTATACTATTGATTTTCTGTAAAATCCAAAGGCCATACGTGAAACATCTTTTTATTCTCAACAACTTTTGTTATGTATATAATTTCGCTTATTCTTTTTGTGGATTTCATGCTTTGCATTGAGTGACCGACGACGAACCTACTAGTTACCAACGTGTCTGGCTGCTTACCAGCAGGGAAGTAACGTAATGTCATTTTTGTCATTATTTCTGTAATTCCTGGATTGTTCGTTGGGTAGAAGGTGAGAAAGACGTCAAGCTGCCATTCTGCATGATATTTGTGGAATACCGTAGAGGCTTACAATCGTCTTCGAATAGCACTGCGGGAGGCTGTTCATATTTCGACAGTACTGCGGACTGTAAGCCATTATTTCGCACCTTAATATGTTTTATGGCATTGGCTATAAATGTTACAGTATTTCTCTTCTATTTCCGTTCTCTCCTTTCATTTCTTGCCTCTGCCTTGTCTCTTTAGGCTTAAGTATTAACACCATAAGTCATACTCTTACCTATGAATCCCTGCGCTTAAATTTTTCACCTTTTGACGCTTTATCAAATCTGTAACTCATTTCATCACCATTTAGTGAGGGACATTTCATTTTCTAATACACCTACTTCGTTTCTATCTTTAAATGCAGCAGCATTTCTCGATTATAATCATAAAACCAACCCGATTCTGACTGGCATTACGAATATGGATCTGTCTTAATACTCATCTCTATTGTGAATGGCAGTAGGCAAGTGAGCCTGCCGTTATAGCAGAAAATCCCGAACTCGACTGTGAATAGTGGTAGGAAACGTACGGTAGCCTGCCATTTTCATCAAAACTTCCCAATGCGCACCTTACATCGCAAGCAACGTATGGGGTTCTCCCAATGGTGCTTCTCGGATAACCCTAAGAGATGCGCAATTTAATATCTTATTCACTCCGTGTACTGCAATTTACATATTGTGGAATACCATAGCGAAGCAGGGGTACATTTGCTAGTAATAATTATTTGTAGAAACAAGTTCAAAATGGAAACATCAGTTATCTTTCCATGAAAGAGTACCTTTGTCCATCACTCGAAATAATTTGGGCTGGCAAGGATTAAACAAGTCCGCTTCTGTTGTGTAGTGGTTAGTGTGCTTAGCTGCCACCCCTGGAGGCCCGTAACCGATTCCCGGCTCTTCCACGAAAACGTGGTTCGAGGATTGGAACACGGTCCACTCAACCTTGGGATATCAACTGAGTAGAGAGGGTTCTATTCCCATCTCAGCACTTATCGAAGTGGTTTTCCGTGCTTTTCCACTTCTCCTCCGGGCAAATACCGGAATGGTACCTAACTTAAAGCCCCGGTCAGTTCCTTCCCTCATCCCTGCCTATCCCTTCCAATCTTCCTCTCCTCCCATAAGGTCCCTGTTCAGCATACCAGGTGAGGCCACCTGTCGAGGTACTGGTCCTGCTCTCCAGTTGTAACCCCGATACAAAATCTCACGCTCCAGGATACTGCCCTCAAGGCGGTAGAGGTGGGATCCCTCGCTAAGTTCGAAGGAAAAACCAGCCCTGGAGGGTAAACGGATTAAGAAAGGAAGGAAGGAAGGAAGGAAGGAAGGAAGGAAGGAAGGAAGGAAGGAAGGAAGGAAGGATCAAACAATATAAGCCATAATATCTACAAAAATAGAAAGAGAATAATCATTTCAGACAGAATTAGCGTAGACAGTATTTGTTGACACACATTTTCTAACGTCAGCTAAAGCGGTGGCTAGAATTTAGCTGCTGATAAAATGTTTAAATCAAAAACAAAGGAACACATTAGATAACATATATTGTCACTGCTTCTTTCTCTCATAGTCCACGTGTATAAAAGAACATGGAATACTGTACAGTACAGTAATAAACGAAGGTAAACTTAGTGTTTTCAAATCAAAGTTAGTCTTATTACAGGCTAAAATAAACTAATTTGAAAATACAAAAATTATGACACGCAGATGAGGAAAGTTCATAAATATTCATATCAGAGCAGACTAGCCTATTTCTCTCTCTCTTTACAGAACAAACAAACTGCACAAACTTTTACCTTCCTGCCATAATCACAACAAAACTTAAAAACTTTGGAACTCACGATTTTCCTACTTCTAAAGCAAGCAACCAGTAAAGGCTGAGGTGAAATAATATTCATCACTGAAGTTTCATTGCACAATATTCTGGTTTCGAGGATGATTCGAAATTGAATATAGCCTTCCTATTTGTGAAGTAGCTACGCATCTCATTTTCACAGTACCCTTCACTACCAGTCAAAGGAACACGTCAAAGTTTGAAAGTAATTTATCATGACAAAACCTCCAGATAGCAATGACATATTCAGTACCTGATGTTGTTATTCAAACCAAGCAGTCAAAGACATTTAAGTAGAATACGTGTACCCGAAAGAGTTAGCTGCGCAGTTTCGGTCACGAAGCTGTGAGCTTGCAAGAGGGTGATGCTGTGTTCGAACCTCAATGTCGGCAGCAGTGAAGATGGTCTCCCGTAGTTTCTAGTTTTGCACCCGACAACTACTGGGGCTGTATCTTAATTAAGGCCACGGTCGCTTCCTTCCCAGTCCTAGCACTGTTCTATCCCATCGTCACCATAAGACGTATCTCAGCCGGTGCGACGTTAAACTAACAGGAGAAGAAAAAACACATACACTTTCCTCCTTTGCCGTCAGTAGCGGTTCCATTTTAGCAGCACGTTATCATGACAACACTTAGTTTCAGATTAACTCAGTGTATAGAAGGAATGCCCCTCTTATCAGCGCTGGAGTAACACTATAGACTATCGTCGAAGACCTAGTATGGTGACATTGTAAAAATCACAAATAACTTTGTGCTATAGAATGGACGGTCTCTTGGGGACTTCTTCTTTTACCGCTTTTCCCACAGCTATGGTGTCGTGAATGGGAACTGTGTCGCATAATGTGGATTTCGCCCTGATTTACGGCCGGATGCCCTTCCTAACGCCAACTATATATTGTGGGATGTAATCACTTGCGTGTTTCTATGGTGGTTGTTAGTGTAGTGCGTTGTCTGAATATGAAGAGGAAAGTGTTGGGACAAACACAAATAGCCAGTCCCCGAGCCAGAAGAATTATCAAACGCGATTAAAATCCCCGACTCAGCCGAAGATCGAACCCGGGACCCTCTGTCCAAAGGCAATCACGTCAACCATTCATACATGGAGCTGGACACTAGGAATACTAGCACACTGCGAAGGGTGCTCCGAAATCCCATCTACCTCAATACTACACAAGTCGACGAGACAATAAAACTTAAAAAATGTGCACCAAAGAAGATACAAATGGTACGGGTACCGCGCCTCCAGGAACCAGTGATCTTGACGGTTTTGTGCTGTAATTGTTTGAAATGAGTACAACAACCATTATCGTCATAATTACACCATAGAACGTGTTGATGATATAGCCCAACGGGAGAGCAGTGGCCTACTGTCCAACATGAATATGGAATTTATGTTCTCGTTAAATATCGTATATTTGATGCCACATCATTTCACAAATTGCATCACTTAGAAACGAATATCGTCGTGGGACATCTTGGACTTCATCAGCCACAGAAATTTTCCGCATTTATTTGCCAACTTGCCTGACTTAGGTATATTTGCTTGCAGGCTAACTTTAAAAACCATGCATATAATTTTAAAATTATGTAATAAGTATATTGTGTTAAGAAGGAAGTCATACATTCCAGTGTCGATTTAGAAAAAATGTAACATAAAAACTTTCCAGTCTGTCAAACATACAAAAGTTCCAATAGAATATAAATTATAACACTATAAACATACCTGTAGAAAGTAGACACTATTATACAAAGAATGATATGTTTCATTCTACAAGAACATCATCAGATTCTAAAAAAATCACTTAAATCATGCGTATATATGTACAGTATTGTTCGCGTTGCGTAAACTTGTCAATAATACAAAGTTGATAATATAAAGGAGTATTTGAATTTTTTGTATTTGTTAATACTTGTTACACGTATATTAATTAGAGAGTGTAGCTTATAGCATGCAGTGCTTGCTTTACATGCTCCATATATTCGCCACTGAATACTACCTGGAAGAAAATCAGTATTTCGGTAAACAATCGGCATCAAAAAGTCTAAAAACCACTCTTCTCTGAGCAGCTGTTAAAAAAAAAAGAGACGTAATCACTAATCACATGGAGAAAGAGTCCAACCTTTCTGCCCATGTAATATAATTAAGGTTGTTGTCATAATTTTTAAGAGTCTTCTTCTGGAAGAAAAAGAAACCAGTGATAAGGGTGCACCCCTCTACAAATAGGACATAGTTTTTAGAGGAAAACTACATAAGGTATAATTTTCAGAGAGCTAGCAGACCTGTATGAATATTCTAACAGAAAACTACTATATAGGGAAGCATTTCATGGGGTTTGGGAACTCCTCAGAATAGTTTCTCTACCCGGAATGAGATTTCTTAACCATGAAAAGACCTGCACCTGGCGAGCCGAACATGTCCTCGGACACTCCCAGCACTAAAAGCCACACGCCATTTCATTTCATTTAACAATGAAACGTGTTAAAACCCTGTCTCAGAAATAGTGTACAGTAGTTGGTACTCTAACAATTCTAGTGGTGAAATTTCCCACCGTTGGGCGTCATAAATGGGACAAATTGAGTGATGAAATTGGGCGTCGAATTGGGACAAATAGTGTTAAACTAAGAGTAATCATGTGCAATCAATATCAATCACACGACGCCATCCTAGCAACCTAATTATCATCACAATAAATATGTACATCTTAAATATAATCGTATCTGAATTATTGTCAAAGTGGGATGTCATCAAATAACTCTAATTATACATATAGGGTTGGCGCATAACCATATTAATACCATAATTCCGGATAAGCATAAAATTCAATCTCATAAGGGTAGTTTCTCACGACAGATAATCACCACTAACATCAGAATAATACCTAAGACAGACAGGCGTCTCGTACAATGGTAGTATTTTAATGTAAATGAAGGGGTTATAAAAGGATTCCCTATATACAAACGATGAGATTAAATATGGGATGGCTGATTTATTTACATTATTTTGCATTGTTGTGGAGGCGCAACATTACATTGTTGATGAGAGAAAATTGACTATGATGGCAGTATTGATCTTTAACAATGGCGTACTTTAAACTATGATAACAACATGTACGTGAAATTTAATTCAATTAACAAATAATTATCCCAGTGGTTAGTACATGTGAAGAGTTTAAATAATCTTTCCATTACATTAAATCAATGAATTATAGTAATATTCAAAATGAACATTTGAAAATGTATAAATGTATATATGATGATACGACTTGAAACATAAATATATGGGTTATATGATTTTGTGAATTACCCTTTCCTTCACCCACGGTTCTAAAGAAAAATCCTCACGTCAATGTCAGTATTCGCCTTCGGGTTGTTTTCAATAAAATCAAATATAAATTAATATTACCTCAATGGCAGCAACATCCAGATATTCATTAAAATATGAAAGAAAATTTCCTTTTACCAAAGCACGTAATTCAATGTAAATGTAGATATTACCATGAAAGTAAAAGGATTCATCATCTCAAAGTAATAAAAGAATTATACACCAACATACGAATAGAAATAACCATAACGTGGCATTGGCTCGTTCCTAGAATGGATTAAATACATTACCAACATACACTTCAGTTGCATAGCCACACTGGATCGATGATTTTGGATAACTCCATCACGAACAGCTGTAATAAATCATCAAGCACATGCAACAATAGTACAATGATGATGCTGGTCACAGGATCTGGTCAGGTTCCCCTAGAATGTGCCTAGAAGAAATAACCAGAGCAGAACTTGACATACGGCTTCTAATACCTCTTTGATACATATCAAATATCGCTATATTCCGTCGCCTTCATATTTATTCATAACTCAGTTTCATATCCGAAGATTCTATAATCACCAAAATTCCTCTCTGTCTCAATAAATACAAATACTCATAATAACACGTAGCTTCACAACAACACGTAGATACACAATGAACACGTAGCCAACACTGTCTTCGCTCCTCCTGTAATAAAATGATTGTACTATTCTACCATAATTCTGCTGTACCACACGGAAATGAAATTCCTGCTCTACACTGCAATACAGCTATAAAATCAAGTAATTCTACGATGAATAACTACTATATCATGTCGAAGGTCCTAATTAGTCTGACCAATGTAACATCATTAAAATTGATATGTATAGACAAATGACTTCCAGAAAATTCAATTATATGAACTGAGGTACAATTACATTATTGAAATCTCGCGTCACTTTAGGTTATTGAATGAATATTTACATCCCTGGATACATTGATTTTACTCGATGACACGATATCATTTCCATATTTCTGAATATTCCACATTTTCTGCTCATTATTACACAAAAAAATATATACAGAAATTTAACACCTGAAAGAGAATACTTATTAGTGAATAATGAAGCAATGACATATCTTTTGATGAACTGGCCACCACCGTGGTCTGGTGATGTGTTATAATCCATCCTTACGCCTCACATGTCTACTCCATCTTGATGTTACACTCACAAATTAAGAATACTTTCGCATTCATCGCGCACTGAAAAATAATATCACACATCTATATATATAAAATAAGAGTTTTTTTTTCTGTACATTGCTCAGAATTTGAAAGGAATGGTATTTCTGTATCGGTCATGTTCACAGTAACAAGGAAATGCACTTTTTACTTTTCGTTAATGTCTGTCTGTCTGTCTGTCTGTCTGTCTGTCTGTCTGTCTGTCTGTCTGTCTGTCTGTCTGTCTGTCTGTCTGTCTGTCTGTCTGTCTGTCTGTCTGTCTGTCTGTCTGTACACGCATCACTAAGAAACGGCTGAAGAGATTTTAATAAAAATCGGTATGCAAAGTCGGGGAATAAGTCGCTACAATCTAGGCTATAAATAATTTTATTCACGCTGATTGAAATGATAGTTTAGGGGAAGGCCTAAAATTTAATTCTCAAATATTTATGTTATTAGTGGTGGTATCTTAATAAAAATTGGTATGCAAAGTCGAGAAATAAGTCGCTACAATATAGGATATAAATAATTTTATTCACGCTGAGTAAAATGGTAGTTTAGGGGAAGGGCAAAAATTTTATTCTTAAATATTCACGTTATTAGTGGTCCTTTCTCATTGAAAATCTGTATTCAAATTCGGAGAACGAGCCACTAAAATCTAGGATATACATCATTTTATTCGCGCTGAGTGAAATGCTACTTTGGGGAAGGCCTAAAATTTCATTCTCGAATAGTTATATTATTAGTGGTCGTATCGATAAATACTACATAACGAAAGTTATTTGCAGTATAATACAACTCAAGTCATGTCATATCTTGAATTCTGAGTTTCAATAAGCAGTTTCTTAAATATCAATGTGGTAATATTATAATAAATTATGATGTGAATTATGAGATGTTATTCCATCTTCAGTTCTATTGTCCAGCTCCATGGCTAAATGGTTAGCGTCCTGGCCTTTGGCCACAGGGGTCCCGGGTTCGATTCCCGACAGGGTCGGGAATTTTAACCATCATTGGTTAATTTCGCTGGCACGGGCGCTGGGTGTATGTGTCGTCTTCATCGTCATTTCATCCTCATCATGACGCGCAGGTCGCCTACGGGAGTCAAATAAAAAGACCTGCGCCTGGCGAGCCGAACTTGTCCTTGGACACTCCCGGCAATAAAAGCCATACGCCATTTCATTGTTTACCAATTCTATTATCAATTATTTCATTTTAATAAAATTGTCATATTGATATGTTGTCTTTACGTCGCATTCTAAGATTATTATTTCTATAAATTAAGTTATCCATGAATCAAAGATTCCTAATCTATATGAGGAAAATGTCACAGTACGAACAACAGTAAATAATATCCATAGAATAAAAGATCGACAACATTGGCAAGAGATAAAAATACAAACAATAAGACATGAGGTAATAACTGATTTAACCTCCTTTCATGCCGAACACTGGTGAATTTCCTAGCGATTCACCACATATTGCTATAAACCTGTTGGGTCTTTGTAGAATGCCTTACTGTGGTTTGAATAATACCCATCAGCTGCATGGCACTCTCTAAATGGTCTCGCCAATATCAGTAGGAAGTGGTGTACCTCAGGGATAATTGCTTGTTCCACTACATTTCCCATTTTATATAAAAGTTACGTAAAATGTTTCAAGGACTATTTATCATTTAAATTACTTTTTAATATCCCTTATATTATTATCTCATTAATTGTGTATGCCACCACATCGAACTTTTCAGTAGCTAATCTCCTTAGTAACCCCTGTACTATAGCCTTCGGTTGAATATCTTAGTTTTTATTGTAACAATATTTTGAATATTAATACTGTGCACTTCATTAAGCCGACCTCAGAGTACATTTCCCAAAGGATACTAAATCACTTTATTGAAGCACGTATTTGTGGAAATAAATACACATACACTTCAAAGCCCGACAAAACTTCCCGATGATTATGATATATTAAATTTTATTATGTGATTAATCACAGTATCATTCCCAGCTCAGTCAGTATAAAAGTAAATACCACGGGGGATACATACAATTTTTCGAACAAAATTTACGTTGCTTGGAGGGGGAATATAATGTGATACCGATTATTTTGTTAAACTTCGTTTTAAAAATAGATTATACGTTATTATTTGTCGTTTACTGGTGCATTTGAAGATGACTTCAACGACAATATTTTGAGGACTGTTCAAGATATTCATGCTGTTATTGGTTTTAGAACTCAGTAACTACCTTATCGGAATTCAAAAGCGACGGGGTGCATGAAATTCCTTAACGTGGCTGAAGAAAAAGGAGAAGGAGCTGGACCATTCAAATATTCTTATTTTCCACTCACCCAGGGATATTCACACCTGCATGACGACGGTTTTGATTTGTTTTGGTTTATACATTTGGACGTAGAGTCTTACATTAACATCTTAAACAAAGGGCAGTGTTTATTAATCTGCTTGACTTGACCTCAACATGTTTAAGACATATTATCCGGCTGGCGAAAATTGATTCTTCGCTCATGGGTGTCCGTCGGGAAAAGATGTTTGGTGGGATACGTTTCCCTTTCAAAAATAAAGACTTACGTCTCCACATAACGCAGTCTGCAGGTGGAACCCAAGGGAGGGCATTGTTTTCGTATGCAATTGTATGATGTCAAGCTAGTTCAATGGATTGAGCAAATCCCTAGAGAAAAAGAGGATCTTGGTGCGATTCCAGAGCATGTCGTGGTTTTTTAACTATGTACGGCATCTCTGTGACACGATTCATTATTTTAATGAAAAGCCAATGTCCAGGCTGAACTCGATGTTTTTGTTATTGGTATTCAAGCAGTCAGTATCTTAGCCAAGAGAGCAAGATGGTATGTCGCGATAGCTTCACGGTCAGGGCCATTACCGCGTATGAACGGGGTTTCCGAGTCAGTTCCAAATTAAGTAGTTCCACTTTGTCTGTATGGTGTAACATACGTGTGATATGTAATGTTCCTGATACAAGAACTAAATGGATGACTCAGTGTCACACTTTGTACCCATATCTCGTCCCGTGCTATATTCCTTCATAACAGATCTCCCGTCTTACAGTAAGTTTTAATACAGTATATCGGTACATTTGCCTAATACAGACTTTGCCAATGAACATGTGCAGTTTTTATATTAGAAACGTTACCAGCAGCGTTTCGTGAAATCGTAACAAATATTATTCTTTAAGAATAATAATAAAAATGTTGTTCGTTTTACGTCCAAATAACTACATTTACAGTCTTCGGGGACACCTCCTCTGTGGTTGGGTTGGTAGAATAACACACACGTTATCCCTTGCCTGTAGTAAGAGGCGACTAAAAGGAGCCCCAGGGGATCTCAACTATGAAGCGTGGGTTGTTGACCACGGGGCCCTGAGCTGGGTCCTGGCACTGCTTCCGCTTACTTGTGCCAGGCTCTCACTTTCGTCTATCCTATCCGACCTCCCTTGGGCAACCCTTGTTCTTTTCCGGCCTCGACGGTATTAGGTTGCGAGGCCTAGGGAGTTTGTATTCACGCCCTTCGTAGACCTTGTCTTCCTTTGGCTGATACCTTCATTTTTCGAAGTTTCGAATCCCTTCCATTTTTCTCTCTGATCAGTGTTAATAGAGGATGATTGCCTAGTTGTACTTCCTCTTAAAACAATAATCACCACAATTTGAAGACACCAAGGTATAGAATTATGTCGCAGAGGAGTTCTTTTAAGTGCCAGTAAATCTACCAATACGAGGCCGACGAATTTGAGCACTTTCAAATACCACCGGACTGAGCCGAGTGCGAACCCACCAAACTGGGATTAGAAATACTTCTTTTCTTTATACGTTTTAAAATCATAGATTCTGATGTCCACCCACTTACTGGCCGAGTGTCAATAAAGCTCCTTGAATTAATTATGTAGTAAAACATTGTGTTAATGTGCTCCTTCCTTTCGGCCATACTTATACACGAAAGTCTTCTTGAATTTCAGCCAATATTAAAAAATATTTATTTATTTATTTATTTATTTATTTATTTATTTATTTATTTATTTATTTATTTATTTATTTATTTATTTATTTATTCATTTATTTATCTGCTAGTGGCTTAACGTCGCACTGATATATCGAAAGCTTTCAGGGACGCAAGAATGGAAAAGAAGCTACGATTGAGAAGGCAGTGGCCATGGCCTGAATTAAGGCACTACACCAGCATTTGCCTGGTGTGAAAATAAAATGCCGGGATGATTACGTTAGGTTGCAGAGCACTAGCCATCTGAACCCAAATTGGCTGGTTCGATCCCGGCTGAGTCCGATGATCTTTGAAGGTGCTAAAAATGTCAACCTGGCACGTAAAATAACTCCTGCAGGACTAAATTCCAGCACCTTGGCGTCTCTAAAACCAGTAAAAGTACACTGACTGACAGAGCAAATGCAACACCAAGGAGGAGTGGTTCGAAAGGGATGAAAGTTGCGGAAAAACAGAGTCGGCACGGAAGAATAATTGATGTTTATTTCAAACCGATACGCAGGTTACACAATGCGCACGGCATCGACTCAGTAGGATGTAGGACCACCGCGAGCGGCGATGCACGCAGAAACACGTCGAGGTACAGAGTCAATAAGAGTGCGGATGGTGTCCTGAGGGATGGTTCTCCATTCTCTGTCAACCATTTGCCACAGTTGGTCGTCCGTACGAGGCTGGGGCAGAGTTTGCAAACGGCGTCCAATGAGATCCCACACGTGTTCGATTGGTGAGAGATCCGGAGAGTACGCTGGCCACGGAAGCATCTGTACACCTCGTAGAGCCTGTTGGGAGATGCGAGCAGTGTGTGGGCGGGCATTATCCTGCTGAAACAGAGCATTGGGCAGCCCCTGAAGGTACGGGAGTGCCACCGGCCGCAGCACATGCTGCACGTAGCGGTGGGCATTTAACGTGCCTTGTATACGCACTAGAGGTGACGTGGAATCATACGCAATAGCGCCCCAAACCATGATGCCGCGTTGTCTAGCGGTAGGGCGCTCCGCAGTTACTGCCGGATTTGACTTTTCTCCACGCCGACGCCACACTCGTCTGCGGTGACTATCACTGACAGAACAGAAGCGTGACTCATCGGAGAACACGACGTTCCGCCATTCCCTCATCCAAGTCGCTCTAGCCCGGCACCATGCCAGGCGTGCACGTCTATGCTGTGGAGTCAATGGTAGTCTTCTGAGCGGACGCCGGGTGTGCAGGCCTCCTTCAACCAATCGACGGGCAATTGTTCTGGTCGATATTGGAACAGCCAGGGTGTCTTGCACATGCTGAAGAATGGCGGTTGACGTGGCGTGCGGGGCTGCCACCGCTTGGCGGCGGATGCGCCGATCCTCGCGTGCTGACGTCACTCGGGCTGCGCCTGGACCCCTCGCACGTGCCACATGTCCCTGCGCCAACCATCTTCGCCACAGGCGCTGCACCGTGGACACATCCCTATGGGTATCGGCTGCGATTTGACGAAGCGACCAACCTGCCCTTCTCAGCCCGATCACCATACCCCTCGTAAAGTCGTCTGTCTGCTGGAAATGCCTCCGTTGACGGCGGCCTGGCATTCTTAGCTATACACGTGTCCTGTGGCACACGACAACACGTTCTACAATGACTGTCGGCTGAGAAATCACGGTACGAAGTGGGCCATTCGCCAACGCCGTGTCCCATTTATCGTTCGCTACGTGCGCAGCACAGCGGCGCATTTCACATCATGAGCATACCTCAGTGACGTCAGTCTACCCTGCAATTGGCATATAGTTCTGACCACTCCTTCTTGGTGTTGCATTTGCTCTGTCAGTCAGTGTAGTTAGTGAGACGTAAAATCAATTTAAAATGAACAGCCATAGAAAACCATCTTCACTGTTGCTCTGACTTGGGGATTCGAATCCACCATCTCCCGAATGCAAGCTCACAGCTACGTGATCCTAACCACGCGGTTTTACCATCTTAATTATTATCATTCCTCCACGGTCTATCTACTGCTAGATGCTGGCGACCACGTGTGTCGGAATTTCATTTAGTACGAAGCTGCATCTAAGAATTCATCAGCTGTTCTCACTGATTTCCAATTTTGTATGTTATTTTCAAACAAAACATTCCTCTTCTTTTTTCAACTAGCTTACTTTGAAGAATTAACTGAAGAATTTCATATTTGAGATCTTTCATCATGTGCCCTAAATAGAATGCTGTTCTGTGTTTTATTGCCTGGGTTAATTATCTCTGTTTCCTCAATTCTATACACTATCATTGCAAAGAACATTCAATAGGCAATGGTTTGTCTATATCTATTATTATTATTATTATTATTATTATTATTATTATTATTATTATTATTATTATTATTATTATTATTATTATTATTGTTGAGCACCTACGTTCGGGTCTCCATTCAGTAAACTAACACAAGCCAGTCATAGCATTTGCACATACCGCATTCTTCATTTCACAAGACATATCGCAGTGACTACACTCTTTGAATCTAGGCCTTCGTCAACAAGCAAAATTAGGTAGACTTATGATGAATTTGAATACAAAGAGGTATGCTTAAGCATATTCTGAACCTATTTTAATATAATCTTTTAGCTATTGATCATGTCGATATAAATTATTATTAGGCCTATTAGTAGTAGTATGGTCGTAATTTTGAAAGATGTATTCTGACAGTTCTTAGAGAGAGGTCCGTTTACTGCCTGCCTTGGTGGCGAAAAGGGAGTAGGAGGTATGGCTGCCATGGAAACGTGGGTGTGCCCACTGCGGTTGGCATGGAGATAAGCCTGTTGGCCGGGCCGAGTTCCTTGGAATTGTCAAAACTCTCACTTCTGAGCAGCCTAAACAAACGAACAAGTAAACCGGAAACGAGGGGAAATAGAACGGGATGCAGAAGTGTGGCAACACCGTGCAATGTTCCTCCCTCCAGCTCTATCTATCAGAATGCTACTTTAAATATTAACGGGTATAGTAGTACATAAATACGCAGCAGAATGTCTGCGATGAATAAGAAAGGAGTAAATAGAGAGACCAGAAACCAATGAAAGGAAGAGCCTGTGTCCGGTCAAAGAGAGTGGTGAATACAGAAGACACAACCATGAACTGTAGACACACATGGGAAAGAGAACGGAACCTTTCGAAACCTTGCAATTTTCTCACACATGTCTTTCTCACTTATTTCCAACTCGCCGTCTCACCCTTTCACGTAAGATTCCCCTCACCTCGTGCCCTTTATTCTACTCTTCGTCCTCCTGAAGAAGGCTCGTGATTTATTCTTTTTCTTGAAGTGCTTCATCAGCTTCTTGAAGCCTCTCGTTCCATCTGTTTCTCCTTGCATTCCTGTTCGTCTTTACAAGCGTTCTTCTCACTCTCTCGGAGGTGCGCAGGTCTTCTTCCACCTTGCTAGCTTGCCACTTCATCCACGCCTTCCTACTGGACTCGACCGTGCCTTCGCACGTCCACTGTTCGTGTCTTCTTAATTAAGGGCCAGTCGTTCCGATTATTTTTCTATCACGCAACTGGCGTGTTTTCCATTTACTCTCCACTGTCAGGCTCGTCACCATCTCCATATTTGTTCAGCACTTCTCTGTTCATCCTGTGTGCATTCGTGGTCTTGCTTCGCGGAGTTCTGTTTTGTATCCACGTGCATTTGATTTATGTAAGGTAGTGGTCAAACTCTATTCTGCTGTTCTTCCTGACTCTAGAGTTCATGATCTTCCTGTGGTTGCTACCTTGGGTCGCTTCGTAATTTAACTGTATTTCTCCGTTCCTATTGCCTGGACTTGCCTACGTTGTCTTATTAGTCACATTGGCTTTGTAGTGCGTAGTGATGGTCCTCATCTTGTGCCACCACGATTTCTCTATTATAGTTGTTCTCCTGTGTGCCGGGTAGACTCCTAGTAGTGCGTTGAAGTCACCAAATAGGATCATTAGACTACACCTCCCTTGTCCCCTTCTGTCTCTACCCTGTCCAGTGTGTTCCAGAAATATTTTTTACTTCCACTGTCTTATCGTTCGTGGGTGCCTGAGCGTTGATCAGCGTATATATTTTGTTTCCTATATTCATTGTAAAGCAGTGCGAAGCACTCTTCTCTACTTCACGCCATTCCATTCGGTAAAACTAGCTAGGGAATCTCGGTCCACTGCGAATGACGTGCTTCACGCTGACTCCCGGTCTTCCCTTCACTAACAACTGTCCGTCCGAATCCATGGTGTTCTCGTCTCTGAATTTTGTTTCCAGGAGTGCAAGTAGGTCTGTTTCCTATTCTCTGATGCCATCTAGGACTTGTTTTAGTTTATACAGATTGGTCGGAAACAACGTGAACCGGGTTTATCAGCTTTAGAAGGTTGTTCATACTGATAGATAATTTGAAAGAAATTATGCGATATCTCGCACCGTTGCCATTTTCTCAGCTGCTAAAGTTAGCTAATCAGATCTCTTCCCGGGTGAATTCAAATGGACTTTACGCGGCACTGTTGCTAAATCTGTACCTAATGATTTATTTGGAACCAGTAAAATTATTTTTTAAGAAAGCAGACTCCAATCTCTTACCCAATCGTATTTTATAACTTCTCCTTTTTCCACCGTCTTTCCCACACTCTGATGGGGCCGCGGGTGTGGACTCGGCGCTACTTTACGGCCGGGCAACTTTTCTGACGGCAACATTCTGTGCCGGATTGCATACACTATTGCGTATCCCTATGGTGCTTCATAGTGTAGTGTTGTTCGTACATAAATAGTTGTGTATTGGGATAAGCACAAACATCCAGTCACCGAGTCAGAGGAATTAACCAGACGTAGCTAAAATCCTGAACTGGCCGGTAATCGAATTTAGGACCCTCTGAACCGAAGAATCTACACTAACAATTCACTCAAGGAGCTACTAGTTATGTAACGTATGGCTTTTAGTGTCGGAAGTGTCCGAGGATATGTTCAGCTCGCCCAGTGCATATATTTCTGTTTGAGGCTCACAGCCGATCTGTGCGTCTGGATGTGAGATTGCGATGATGATGATGAAAATGATGTAGAGAGATGCTGAAACCTGATGTCGGCTCACAGCCTAGTCCTGACATATAATACCAGCGGATCTTCCCGAGCCTTAAAGTCCCCATCCGACGGACGAATCACCACCATAGCGCCACATTCTCTCACTCCATATGACTATTGCGGAGAAGTTTGGAATTAAATCCAGGCTTTAGGCACCTATATAAAATGACCCTGAATAAAGAATCTTTTTTTTTTCTTTACGTCGCACCGACACTGATAGATCTTATGGCGACGATGGGACAGGAGAGGGCTAGGAATGGGAAGGAAGCGGCCATTGCCTTAATTAAGGTACAGCCCCAGCATTTTCCTGGTGTGAAAATGGGAAACCACGGAAAACCATCTTCAGGGCTGCTGACAGTGGGGTTCGAACCCACTATCTCCCGGATGCGAGCTCACAGCTGCGCGTCCCTTAGCTGCAGCTTTGGTCGGTATGTTATGAATGGTTTAGAGCAACTGGAAAGAATCTGTCAGGTAAAAGGATGTCTACCTGTATATTATTTTGTGGAGTAGAAGCAACGAATGATGGCTACGACGCTGGTTTAGTTTAAGCCAATTTAGCTCATGAAATGAAGGAGTTCTTCATCATCATCATCATCATCATCATCTTCTTCTTCTTCTTCTTCTTCTTCTTCTGCAGATGGATTTTTCTTCCTTTACGCGATCGACACCATCATCAAGCCAAACCAGTGATATGTTTAACAGACTTGTTGTTGATTAGGATGGCCAACTAATCACATCTTCGTTGCACCGCACGAGCCCATGACCTGTAGCGCCAGAGCTAAACCTTGCAACCAAGCAACTTGTCTGCCGCGCATAGCTGTAGCTTCGTGGTTCAATGTAAATGAACACCCGGATGACAAATGGAGAGCGATTAAGATCGGAGTTTAAGTAAACCGAAAACCGGCTTTGGTGCTAATGTTAGGCGCTAATTGCCTTACAACTCCCTTGATCTTCCTGCGCCAGCTGGTCACGATCGTGCTCACGAGTTCCAGAATGCTCTTCACCTTTGTGGTGTTATCTTAACAATCACGTCTCTAGAAGTACAATATTTATATTTGAATGAAACCATATTGTTAAATAATCGTCCATCGTATTATTATGAGGTCAAGTGGCCTTTCATTATGTTCTATTTTTTTGTGTGCGCACATTCAGAAGGCTGCACGCCCATCATTATAGTCGACCGCGCTCAGCTGGGATGGTGGATAGGGATGGGAAGCCAAAGTTAATTGGTCCAATCCCAGTTCATTTTTTCTTTTTTCTTTTTTTAACTTTTCACGATTTGTTTTACGTCACATCGACACAGACGGGTCTTACGGCAACGATGGGATAGGAAAGGCCTAGGAGTGGGAAGGAAGCGGCCGTGGCCTTAATTAAGGTTCATGGTCATCATTTGTTATCGTAGGTACCTCACTGGATTAATATTAAGAGTATCCGACTTATGACACCGAGGTTTACTATTTCGACGCGGCTGAGGCAATAGATTTTTTAAGGATGGTCAAAAATGTTGACACTCTATGTCGTAGTTGTCTTTTCTGGCGTACTCATTGTCAACCGACAAAATTGAATCAGGTCAGCCGTAGGTACCTCCTTCATCGATAGACAGCAACACAGTCGGAATGTCGTAATTCGTAGACAGGCAACCACTTAGAAATAAGCATTTAATAAGGTTTACAACTCGGTAGCTGAGGCCGTATTATTATTATTATTATTATTATTATTATTATTATTATTATTATTATTATTATTATTATTATGTGTTTACAGTTTCCCGGGTACTGTTGATAAGCCCCTTCCTCCTCTATTCATGTATGTCTTGTTCTTCATGACATCATCTAGTGACCTTCCCTTGATTGCAGTATCCGTCTTGATCACGTCTATTCAACGGGTTCTAGGTCTTCCAACTCTCCGTTTTCCATCTGCGTTTTCCAGCTGAATTCGGGCTGTCCTTGTAGGCTCCATTCTCTTCACGTGCCCGAACCACTGCAGTCGTGACGTTCTGTCTCTGTCTAGCAGACATGACTTAATCCCAGCTTCTCTCCTCACCACTTTATTTCTTAACTTATCCATCTTGGTTTTCTGGATGGTGGACCCAAGGAATTCGATCTCTGATGCCTGAAGTCTTGATGAGTCACTCTTTGTGAGGTTGTATGTTTCGATACCAAAGTCAAGATTGGTATGAAGTAACTGTTGAACATGGTTAGTTTTGCTTTCTTTGGAATCTTTTCATTGCAAAGGAGGATTCTTACTTGTTGGTAGAAGATGGAACTTTCTTGCAGCCTGTTGGTGATTTCTCTGGAGACTAGACTATCCTTTGAAACTATGCTACCCAGATAAGGTGAATTGTTTACACTCTTCAGTTTGTAGTATCCTAGTTTGATGCTTGGTGGTCGATCATTTCTGTTCACTGCCATAACGACTGTTTTCGTCTCGCTGATCTTGAGGTTAAATTTCTGAAAGTTTGCTATCGACGTGTTGACTGATGTCTTCTTCAGTTTCTCCCCAAATCATGACGTCATCAGTTAAGGCAACTGCACTGAGTTCACCTGATATTTCCTTAATCCTCTTCATTATATCGTCCATAATGTGATAAATAGTAGTGGGGACAGTACACTTCCCTGCTGGACTCCACTCTTCGTCTGGAACCATTATGAATGCCCCTCTCCATGTCGCACACAGCTGATACAGTTCTTGTATAGAGTCTGTATTTTTTTTATCAACCCTTCGGGCACTTTCTTCTTCCTCAAGCATTGCCAGATCTTCTCTCTTGCAACACTGTCAAATGCCTTTTCAATGTCGAGGAAGACCCTGAACAGGCTCTTGTCTTTCTCCCATTGTTCTTCCATTAACATTCGAGCACTGAAGATAGGTCTTTAGTTGATTAGTTTATTATTATTATTATTATTATTATTATTATTATTATTATTATTATTATTATTATTATTATTATTATTATTACCCGTTATCTGTTATCAGAAGGCAAGCATGCAAGCACGCAGTTTTATGTAACTATTAACATCCTGATCACAGTCACGATATTTCCAGATATACTTGGGATCCGAACAACAGATGTATCATTTTTCACCTCTTTGATTCAAACCTATTCCAGATTTTTAAGTCGCCAACGTGGTTTAGTGGTCAGCACGTCGGTTTCCTCTCGGTTGATCTAGATTCGTTTCTAGATTCTTGCAGGAACGTTTAACAGTGGTTTGAGGGTCTGAAACTGGTCGCATTCTTCCTGAGGAGAGGACCACTATCTTCGGAATGATAGTTAAGGCAACACTCCGGAGATAAAATCGATATTTTGGTAATTTTGGTAATTTTTTATGACTGAAATTGAAAGGATTGAGTTTATTTCTTGTCACGAAGTTATCCCGCTGAATTCAAAGAATTTATCACTGTAATAATGCTTTGTTTGCCAATTGTAATTTTACATATAAATCCCATTTTCTCCCATAATATTCTGCCAAATGTAACGACATTTGTATGGTATACATATATCACAGCTATATTAAAAAACCTGCGTATGGAAATTTTGATTGCAGAATTTTTTCAAGTAGTAGGGATGTTTCAGTCCAAAATTTTAGAACGTATAAATTACACAAACTATAGTACGATATGTTTCCTTATATAAATTATGTACAGCAAAATCAATACGTAGTACTTTTAAAAGAAGTATTATCTACCTAACAACGAATTTGCATTAACATGTTAATTAAATTTCATGAAAAATATGGAATTAAATATTTCAAAAAAAATATCTTGGAAAAACTATTAATTGTATATGAAAGAAATGTTCGTGACATCTCTATTGTTTTGTAGGTGACTTTCCCACAAAGTTTCTTGAAAATCCATGCATCATGTAAAAATATATTTTTATCTCCGGAGTGTCGCCTTAAGAGCTACACGGCCAAACGTCACTAACTCAGCAGCTGACTTCCATTCAAGTATTCGGGGACGATAAGCATCTATAGAGAATAGTTAATTGAAATATTAAACCGTGAAACAGGGTATATCAGTTCTGTTGTTGTTTTAAGATATTAAAATCTACAGCGTCTGTTACTGAGACCCTGTCAGACAAGTAAATACCACACTGACAGACGTTACTTCTAAGCTGGATTTTGTGAAGTCAGGGAATATCAAGCTTGCAGGAAGTATGTATTGCGGGTCAGTATGTATCAAAGTAATAGGCGTTTACAATCATATCTTCATTTTACAGTAGTCCCATGTATTTCCTCTGTATGGGTGATGCATATAACTCCATTATTATTAATAAAAACGTCTGGCTCATTAGATGAATGGCTACCGTACTGACCATCGGTTCAGAGGGTCACAAATTCGATTCCTGTCCGGGATGGGAATCAAACTCACGCCTTCTGAACCTAAGGCCACTACAGTGTCCATTCAGACAACGAGCCGGACACATAAAACCAATGATGTTGTTGCTATTATTATTATTATTATTATTATTATTATTATTATTATTCATTGTAGTTAATGTTTTACTCCTTATTTAGAGGCGTAGAATGCTTCGAACACAATAATAAT
Source organism: Anabrus simplex (assembly GCF_040414725.1). Taxonomy (NCBI): domain Eukaryota; kingdom Metazoa; phylum Arthropoda; class Insecta; order Orthoptera; family Tettigoniidae; genus Anabrus; species Anabrus simplex. The sequence continues at coordinate 616,882,127 of NC_090265.1, read as the reverse complement.
AATAATAATAATAATAATAATAATAATAATAATAATAATAATAACAATTACATGTGGCTATTATTGCCATGGTCCAGCCCTTATGAAGCAGCCCCTCCAACGAGGGTGGATAGAAACTATGTTGTATTGACTGGAAGTGCGGTATTGTCTGTGATGGGTGAGTCGGGAGGATGTTGGGAACAGTAAAATACCTAGTTCCCGACCCACGGAAAGATTAAAATTAAGATTCAAATCTCTCAACCTGGTCGGGAATCGAACTCGGAGACCCGAAGTGACAACTTAGCCATGGAGCTGGACTACAACAGCAGATATGTATGTTTAATGCTTATGTTGATTTTAAATTTTTTGAGATATATGCTGTATATACAGTATGTAGTAGTTTTATGTCTATTGCACTATTTACTGCATGTCTGAGTATAAGTAAATAACGTTATTTATGGAATAAGATGGTTAAGTTTGTTGAAATACCAAATAGAACAACACATCAAAGAGCGCTGCACCTACCGTCTGCAGCAAATAGATACTGAATTACACTTAGATTGGCCTTGCAACTGTGCGGTGTTAAGCAGGATTAATGAGTATTCTATCGACATTCGTACTCATACGTGATAAATCACTCGCCATGGAGAACAGGGAAGTTGCACAGTTCGAAAAGAGGAGATTCTTTCACTCGCTCCAGGAAAACAATTGGAGTGCTGGAATTCAAGTTTCGGGACAGTTACCTCTAACTCAGGAGCAAAATACATTATTTCTTGTCACCCAATGTTTTAGTTATTGGCTGGAATGGGGGGAGGGGATAGTTCGTATTTAGTATTAAGTCTAGAGTCAGGCATTCCCTTACGGACATTGCAGTATTTCGTCAGCGGTTGCCATCGACTACGTGCAATGGCGATCAACTGAAGAGTAAAAGGTTAGTTATATTAGGTAGCTTCTGTCCATCAAACAGCACGCAATTTCGAGCACAAGACATCCAAACGTTCTACAAATTAAATCTTTGTTTATATCATTACCAATAATACCCAATCACCACAGGAGTAGTGTTATTTATTTATACGGGAATAGATTTATTTACTTATTTATTTATTTATTTATTTATTTATTTATTTATTTATTTATTTATTTATTTAATTTCCTTCCTTCCTTCCTTCCTTCCTTCCTTCCTTCCTTCCTTCCTTCCTTCCTTCCTTCCTTCCTTCCTTCCTTCCTTTGTTTACTTCTTTTTTGGAGGACGTAATCAGCGTAGTGGCTTGACTGCTGGATTCTGTTTGGAAAGCCGAGGTTCGATTCCTGGTCGATATCAGATTGCAATTTTCACTTGAATAAATCGCTAGGTGTCAAGCGTTAAAACCTCAACCAAAACAAAAAATAGTCAGGTGCTTCCAACAACCACAGAAATACCTGGGATAAACTGAAGAAAGTTTATTCAGTTATTCATTTGTTTATTTATTTTCTTTCCTTATTTGTTAATGCTATTTCAATGTATTTATATGTTTATTTATTTATTTATTTATTTATTTATTTATTTATTTATTTATTTATTTATTTATTTATTTAGGGACATGGTTGGCACAATGGCTAGGCAGCTGGCTTTCTACTTGAAAGCCTGAGGTTCAATTTCCGGTTGATCATGAGGGAGAATTTTCGCCTAAACGAAGACTTGGAATCAGAAATGATGTCCGGCGCTAAACCCCTGACCAGCAGAAAATATCTGGGTGTCTCCAACGACACCAAAGCTCAAACATGTATTTTTATTTGTGTATTTATTTATTCCTTATATTATTTATAAGTCGAAAGGTCTGTTGAAGAGAGGTACACCTCTGTAACGTAACGGTTAACACTATTATCTGCCGCCCTCGAAGACGCGGGTTCGGTTCCCGGTACTGCCAGTAACTTACGAATGACAGCATGACTGGCATGTGGTTAAAATGGTACATGCAGATCACCTCCATCAAGGGGTTTACCTAAAAAGAGCTGCACTACCTTCAGACGGAGACACGAGTTCACTTTAATTTGAAGAGAGCATCCGGCCGTAAAACTAGGTCAAATTCATACAAAGTGCCTACCCCAATAAACTGGGAAAAGTCAAGGAAGAATAAGTAGTGAAATCTTATTTGAAGGTTCTGATTATGGTTGTGAAACAATGCTTTATGTTTAGATTCAAATTACTCATGGTTATTAGATCCTGTGTACGGAAGAAATTTTACAATTTGTTTTACGTCGCACTGACACATATAGGTCTTATGGAGACGATAAGATAGGAAAGGGCTAGGAGTGGAAAGGAAATGCCTGTGGCCTTAATTGAGGAACAGCCCCAGCATTTGCCTGGTGTGAAAATGGAGAAACCACAGAAAACCAACTTCAGGGATACCGACGGTGGGGCTCGAACCCACTATTTCCCTGATGCAAGCTCACAGCTACGCGCTCCTAACCGCATGGCTAACTCGCCCGGTGTACGGAAGATGAGCATTCATTTTTTTAAATCCTTTTGTGAAATGACTGGTCGTTTAGTAACGAAAACTTTATACATTTGACTGCAAATTTCAAAATAAATGTCCGTCTTGCACTGAATACGTTACATATTACTTCCCTAAAAGCCGTACGAATGATTCCTTTTGAAGGGTAATAATATTAACCTCACAGAATTCGCCAAGGAAGGAAAAGACGTGGTGTACAAGATTCACGTACATTTCACTTATCGTAGAATTCTCTCTTTTTATTAAGCAATCGCCGAGCTGAGTGACTTCTGCGGGGCTGAACTCCGGCACCTTGGTGTACCCGAAAACCGTAACAAAAAATATTTAGTGGGACGTAAAGCCCATAACATTATTATTATATTCATTCACCTCTCTAAAAAAAAACAGGTGATGATAAGGATTCAGAACACTACAAAAATGTATAGATCAATTGATTGCAGCAACAATACACAAAGCAAATGAAATATAAATAACATAAAAACGAGATTTGTGAGTTAGTCGCGCATTGAGTGCGTTAACATGTAGGAGAACGCAAACGTTATCTCCATATCCTGAATAATTCCTTCAACTATGTGAGGAAAACAGCATGGACGACGTCTTTGCTAATTCTGAGTCCGTTGCAGAACTCTACAAAGAAAAACACTGGTCGTGCCTCTGATATTTTTGAGACAGTGGAGTTGCTTCTATCCCCTTTCCTTTTGCTATTACACCCTTCCTCTGCTGATGATACAAGCGCTATTAAGATTTTTAATGGACTGAATATTTTGCTTCGTTGTTCATGGCTTATTCCTCGATAATTTCATTTTTACAGGTGTTATATTATTCTACCTTGTTCATCAGTTAGGGAATATGATCTCGACCAACAGCTGATTCATTTTCAAGTAATAGATCCCACGAAATCTCTCATTGGGAACGTTCAGTACAGTATATTTTCAGCTAATCGGAGAACATTCTAGCACTACCAAACATGAGATCTGTGACTGGTCTCCTCTCTTCTATAAGAGTAAGAATCAAGGAATAAATAAAACAAATGACCACATATGACCTGACTGTAAAAACTCTTCAAACGTATTCATCATCGAGAACTGTAAACAGATAATAGAAAACGACTTTCAAGAAACCTTCCTTTAATAACTTCTGCCATTTAAAGCCGCGGCTATTCACACCTCCATTAGGTGCAGATTAATGGTTAACAATTTGTTTGGGAGGAGTATGGTTTTAATTATCTGTCCCAATGTCCCAGGAGTATACAAAATAGGTGCACTTTCCTTTCCTTCAGAACGTCTAAAGGTCATTTTACAGGCAGCCAAAACAGTGACAGGTTTCCATATTGGTTTTAATATAACTTCTGGTATAAGGATTACCGTAGCGTACACCGAGCTTGTACGGACAACTGGCAGGGAATATGATCAAAGGCCTACAAACTATATTGCATACTCCTGTGGGTGGGGACCTCTAGAAAGCCGAATGAACGGGGTGACTTCCTCGGAGATCGCAACCTGGGAGTGTGGATTAGTGACCACGCCAGGTTTCATCTCTCCTATCCTACCTCCTTAGGTCAAATATTGTTCTCATGCGACTGCGCCTGTATTAATATTGCTATGCATAAGGACCCTTTCAATTTTATACACAGGACCCTTTATTCGTATCGGTGGTATATACTACACCCTTACGAGCTTCGGTGGGAGACCCAAGCATAACAATGCGTCAGCGTAACCTGACGAACAACCACCGATGAGACTATATCGAAGAGCGGCCCGAATTGCCAACGCGGGCTTCGAAACGGCCCTCCTCCTACTTTCTGTGCTAGCTTCGACAGCAGAGCACTTCGGGGGTGGTAACGTTCGAAAAAAGTAAGTAAGCAAAATACTTAAGATGGAGTTTTATCTAATGTGAAAGTAGGAATTCTGGGTTCAACTATTTACTGGATACTGCTTAGCACTACTAGAAATAACAAGAATCATGTAATGGCGTCACGAATATCAATTTATTCCTGAATTGTGACATAAGAAAAAAAGAAAACTATCACAATAAAATCTCCGCACGCGGAGGAAAGAAGAAAATAACAGTAAGCAAATTAAATTAAATTGCCTGAAGGGCGTTCGATGGTTTCACTCAGCACAGACTTCATCTGGCAATGAAGTATAATGGAAGTCTAGCAATTACACATCATCTAACTTTCTATCCTTAATTTACTTTCTTTCGGTCGATCACCACCATGTAATTTGAGAAGATCTCCCTTACATAACACACACTATTCTTAGAACGTAATTAACCAGTCCCTACGCTACATAGTTAACACATGAGGAAAATATTTACATTAAAGAAACACACAACAATGAGCGAAACTCCCCGAACACGCCGCATACCCTGTCACCAAGACAAACAACGATGAACATTGGTTCTGTCTGAACCCAAAGACATAAAACAATACACTGAACAAAATCATATGTACACTTTATGTACAAATGGGGCCATTCCTCCAACAGAAACATGGATATCACTTTCTTCTGTCCCCGGCGACAGCTTGGTGCAAGCTTGCGCCTGCCGGCTCATTCTGGCCTGGGTTCGAACCGGGCTCCTTCTGACTGAGAGGTACACACCTGAAAATCCCTAGCTATCCGTTGCCTTTTACACCTGTACGTGGGGGCGGGGAATTTATGTATATTAACTACCATCTAAATTACCATTATATAATAATTTAACACAAGTGTTCTTAAAGCGAACCATTTAAAAGAAACACAGTGTGAAATCTAAGGGTCCGTAGCTTTTAACTACAATACATAGCAGTCTGCGCGAAGGGGGACCGGAACAAGAAAAATAAATGTTCCTTTGTCACGCCGGGAGAATGGTCGTAACCTTCTAATTGGAGCCACTATTTCCCTTCCATGAATACGCTTATTATGGCCCAATTCATTTATTTATCCCATTTACTTCATATCACCGCAGAGATACCAAGAAATACTATTGATTTAATCTCCATTCTCTTATTCTTCCCGTCGATTTTCTTGAGGTATTGTAACATCCGAATTCCTCATTTCATATATCATCGTAGACTCTTTTGGGCGGTCGACCTTGTCATCATATCCCATATCATGTATCCCAGTTCCTTGGGCAAAGGGCTACCATTATTCCTTTCTCAACCCTTCATATTTCTCTTCGCTCACTGTAAACATTCTGACCACTCTTTCAAGCACCCGGTACTACAGCACTTCACACTGGTTTCGGAAAAATGAGAACACTCCAGACAGATTCTTGTAAGAATCAACAATCAAGGGAAATTTGCATATTGTCCTTAACATAATTTACCTAAATAACACAATTGTGTACCTCTCTCAGTCAGAACTCTTCACTCTTGATGTTCATGCCTTAATAGTACGTATCAGCTAAGCATGTATTGTCTAAATGACCCGTGAGCTCCCCGGTTATTCTCTATGACAACCATACTGAATATTAATAGCTACATTTTGGGCATGGTATCCCTCATTCATCACTTACTACTGTTTCCAACCCGCTTTAGGGGAACTCAAAATGCTATTATATCCTTGTTTCCCATACTCGCTAGCTTATTCCAAATTACTAACAATAAAACTACTTCTCACGAGGGACTTATCAGAAAAAAAAGAAATGGTTTGTCCGGGGAGTTCCATATCTTCAGTCTGAGATACACAGAAAATTCAGCTCTATTCATTGATGTGCCTCACATATTTTTCCTATGCCTGGATCACAATATCACATAAATTTGCGCGCCAAAATTCGACGTTGGCACACGTGACATACAGGAAAAGCAGGAAGTTTCTTCTGTTAGTGTGGAACCCTGTAAATTAGCCCACACCTCTGGGAGCATTAGACTGTTCGTTGCGTCGCGTCTACTACTTTGTCTTACACTTGGGAGTGCTTTTTTTTTTCGCGGGACTTGGCTTCAGCCACACCTTTCCATTGTTTGCTGGGCTATCCTTCGCGGGTCCGGGTCTGACCACACGCCGATCGAGTCCCGGGGATGTTCCTTCTGACCAACATGCTACAAATAACGCAATTATTCAAGTGATTTTAATGGGATGGAAAGATGCAGATGCTGTCAATGAGCTCCACAAGACACTGTACAGTTTCAATACTATTTCTTCGTCTGATCAGTTTTAAGTGGAGATAATCGCGTACTTTTACTTTCCCTTAAAACAGTTCCAACTATTACCACCAATGCATAAAATTTATACCATAAACCCACGTAAAACTTTCGCACATTCATCCTTTCCCTCTCACCCCTCCCCCCCCCCCCGCCCTCCTTCCACCAGAATATTTACTCTCTTGTCGAAATGAAATACCGAAATACCTGTACTCTTCGAAGTGTATACACAAAATCTCAAAAAGGGTTTATTAATGTAAACTATTTACAATTTACAGTACCTCCTTATATATATAATATTTGATGTCAGAATACATCATTTTCAATATATTCATTTTCGATAATTGATGCAAAAAAATGTTAGAATTATTGACTCTTGGAAAAGCTTCATAGAGTTGTCCATGAGTCAGCTTATGACAAATATAATCCAGTTGTTTACAGCGTTTTCCCCTGAATCTTATTGTTAGTTATTCCAAAGGCACCTTTCAGTGGTAAGTCTTCAGATCATTTGGAAAGGCATGCATGGGTCGGATGGGGTGATGTTAAATCGCGGTAAGACAACAGCTTTTCCAGAGTTAGTTAACTGAGCAGTGACAGTGTATTTGTGGATGTCCATGAGGACCATTCTTACCCCATTGATTAAGCCCTGTTCATCACTTAAATTTATGATCAACATGACAATAGATTTTTTTTAAATTCAAAATTAAGTTATATGTTTAAATTTGCGGTTTGCCGGGCTGAGTGGCTCAGACGGTTAAGGCGCTGGCCTTCTAACCCCAACTTGGCAGGTTCGATCCTGGCTCAGTCCGGTGGTATTTGAAGGTGCTCAAATACGACAGCCCCGTGTCGGTAGATTTACTGGCACGTAAAAGAACTCCTGCGGGACTAAATTCTGGCACATCGGCGTCTCTGAAGACCTTAAAAAGTAGTTAGTGGTACGTTAAACAAATATTATTATTATTATTATTATTATTATTATTATTATTATTATTATTATTATTATTATTATTATTAAATTTGCGGTTTTAAACTATTTAAAAATTCTAGAGGATGCAATTGGTTGTCAGTGCTATAGTCGGATTGTTCAGAATCACAACACTAGCAGGTTGTTGTATGTGGTAGTAGATCGACTCTCTTGAGAAGGATGCTCTTCGACAGTGTCTCAGCGTTGCAAAGCTTTGTTGTCTTTGACCAGGCGTCTGGTTTGTTGCCAGCCCTTCGGAGCGACGCCTCTCACTCACTCTTTCAAGTGCTCCTTTCCTCGGCATGATTTCAGATATTGAGCAACTTAAATTTTAAAGAAACAATGTGTTTTAAGGCAAACTAAAAATACTATGCTAGAAGTTCGTAAAAAAAGTGCTATTCACTGATACCTTATTCATCGCTGTAGGCGTTGTATTAGTTGAGAAAAATCATCATTATTATTATTATTATTATTATTATTATTATTATTATTATTATTATTATTATTATTATTATGATTACATAATTACTGTTATTAGACTGCTATTTTTATTTGTGGGGACTCAGGATATAGTATTCATAAGTTAGAAGTAACAGACGTGAAAGTAGCGAGAATGATTGTTGGTACAAACACGTGGGAACAATGGCAGGAGGGTACTCGGAATGAGGAAATGCAAGTCTACAGCTACACGACTCATTTCATATAGTCGACTCGTTCGATAGGTACAGTACTAACTGTTTGCTTATAACACCAACAGGATTATCAGCTTTGTGCTCCATAATAAAAAAATAAGTTCTAGTCTATGGATTCTAGACTGCTACATCGTGCATACACTTATGAAACCTACTGTACAATCTCGTTCAGTGATCCCATTGCTATTGCCAGTGAGCAAAGCGCTCGTGATACAACAATAAATCTTATCTCTGTTTCCCAGTATTCGTCATGATCCTCGTTCTGAAAGGATGATTGGCAAAGAATTCATCATTCTACAATGTCTATATCCTTTATCTCGTAAGTAATCACTGGTTTGTTATTTCAGAGGAGGTTCCATCATCATAGCTTTCGATCGTATAAGATCGCTTTTATTTAGTCAATTATTTTCCCAGAGACGAAGGAAATATATATATATATATATATATATTTCTTGGCATCAAGCACAATATACTTTGCAGACTGAGCAGGTTGTCCTCCTGGAAATAAAAACAATGAGGCCTTGTTTGAGGAACAATAAAGCTACTGCTACCATCTTCAGGATGGAACAAGATGGCTCGTTGGATCACGAGTAGACTTTCCGACTCATGACCCAAAGTTCGCAGGATCGAACCTGCTTCAGTATTCGATTTTTGAAAGGTAGTCAAAAATCTTGAAACTCTGGCGACGCGCTCGGAGTCGCACGATGAAAATTAAATTAACTTAGCCATAGCATAGCCCACTGCGATGTTCTTCCTTCTCTAATTTCTGTAACTTCGAAATAAAATTTCCCTCCGTCTGTATAGCAAGTGAATTGAAGTTAGACTGGTCATTCCCTTGTACAATTTCAGCATCATTTAGTGAACAAGGAGTAGACCAATAATAATTTTGTTCCTTGGCAGGACTACGTTTTCATTTTTTCTCACCGGCACATTTTGTTCAATTAGAGTCATTGTTATTACTGTAGTCACTTTACGGGGTTGATAATTTTGGTTGCTACTTGGCACGTTAAGTTTACCTGGTTGTAGAACTCGAATTTTAAGGTTTGGCTTGTAATCGTATTCTGAAAAATAATTGATAGAAATTACAGATGAGTTAAACTTCTTGTTTAGCAAAAAGTTATCTCTTGATATCACTTATAGCCATTTCCTTTTCAGTTTCGAATCCACAGGAAATTGGAGGTTAACTTACTCTATACCTGTACCGTTAGATTTTGCCTCTCTTATTCTTACGGAATGAAAGTCAACAGTACACCATCTGAAAAGAATGAGATTACAAGTCTTCGATGTGACATGCATAATGAACGGTAACCAGTATGAGTGGACATAACTGTCTGTAAAATAAAATAGGGACGATTTAGAACTTTTTTACTGAAAACTGTAATCTAATCATTTATCTTTCCTTCAAAACTTTAGGAAACGCAGCTTTTAAAAAAAATAAACGCTCAATATCGGCAATTCTCTTTTATGAACACACGTACATCTAAAAACCTCATCGTAATGTATTGGCGCGCGCTTCCAAGAGGGCACGGCTATCAGAGTTCCTAGGGACAAGAAACCGAGCAACTCTCATTCTTTTGCTCTCGTCAGATCTAGCGAACTGCCGAGGCTTGAAAGGACATCGCAGTGTACCCCCTTCTCTCAACTCTTCTTCTCAAATTCCAAGTTAATTTGAAGTTTAAATCATGGAGAAGACGGAGTTTCTTTCCTGGCATAAGGGCAAATTTCGCCACATGACAGACCGTCTTTCCCCTACGTGGTGGAGTTTTTCCGACTCAGTGGAATTTCGTGGGAACAGATGCGTAGAAAGGAATAATTTCGCCCTGGGACTCTAATGTACTTGTTCTCAACAAACAAACAAACAAACAAACAAACAAACAAACAAACAAACAAATAAATAAACAAACAAAAAAGAAAAACGGCATAGTATCCATCTAGCAAAATTCCGGCATAGTTATTAGATAGCAGCGCAATCGGATGTCGATATTTAGAGGCAGGTCGTCTAGATGCACCACTTCATACGGTGCACATTTCGGTAGGTGAGGTCCATAGTTTATTATTATTATTATTATTATTATTATTATTATTATTATTATTATTATTATTATTATTATTATTATTATTATTCAGGATTCAAGTAATGTTATTTCACATTGGAAACTTTTAGTAGGAAAGTCACGGAAACTGGTTGTATTAGGAGGATCAACGTTTTATATTCTTAGAAGGTAACGAGCTTTTTGTTGTAGATAGAACTTGTGTTGTTAACCCCTTACTTTATTCCTGAATGAGATGTTCCATGGGAACCAAGCCATATATATCTTCCTAGAATTGTACCCATCGATGACGGGTATTAGTTTGTACAATTGCTTACCAAACCACTGCTCAGCCCGAATGCCTACAGATTACGAAATGTCGTGTGGTCAGAACGACGAATTCTCTCGGCCGTTATTCTTGGCTTTCTAGATCGAGGCTGCTATTTCATCGTCAGATAGCGCCTCAATTGTCATCACGTAGGCTGAGTGGACCTCGAACAAGCCCTAAGATCCGCGTAAGAATCCCTGCCCTGGCCGGCAATCTAACCCGAGGCCTCCGGGTTAGAGGCAGGCACACTAACCCCATACCGCGGGGCCGGCCCATGAAACAAAAGATAGGAAATTACTTTTTTGCAACTTTCATTTAATACAGCTAGTCTGATATTAACAGAGGAAATGTGATATTTCCTCTTTTGGCCCCATTAATACTGCTATGTCCCAGTATAGGCTACCAATCAAATATGATATAGCGTAGATCACAATCCCTGAACCTAATGAGATTCAAGAAATTTTACTTAGCCCTTTCCCTGTGATATTGCAACAAACAAACAAACAAACAGACAGACAGACAAACAAACAAACAAATAAACAAACAAACAAACAAACAAACAAATAAACAAATTAAACAAAAAAGAAACAAACAAACAAGCAAAAGCAAACAAAACTAATAAAACAATAAAAATAAACAATATAAAAGCAAAACAAATAAAACAACTAAAGGGAAGCAAACAAACAAATGAACAAACGAATCGATCAAACAAACAAACAAACAAACAAACAAAGGTAGGTAAGGGTTATTCTGCCCGAAGGCAAGTCCGAACCTACGCAGAGGTGTTCCTGAGCCGGAGTTTACGTGCGGTAGGGTGGCCAGTTCCTTTCCGCTCCTCCATTCCCTTACCCCCCCCCCCCCCACCAACAGCGCGTGGCAACCCATCCAACTCCTGACCACGCCCAATAAACAAACAAAAGAAATACTCAAAACCAAGAAGCAGAAAAAGGAAACAAACCAACAAATAAACAAGTATTGAGCCGAACCTACTTTCCACTTTTGTATACCTTTCTTCTTCTGCCTTTTTTTTTTTTTTTTTTTTTTTTTTTTTTCATATCCTAGTGTGATCGTGGGTGCTTATAGCATGTAGCTTTAGCAGGGTATGCCCTCTTACTTGGAGGGATGTGTTTCAGATGTTTAAGTGATAGTATGTTGTTTCCGCGTGTATTGAAGGAGATGCGTATTAATATAAACGTAAACACCCAGTACCCGAGCAAGAGTAATTAACCTGACGTGGATAAAATCATCGATCACCCGGGAATCGAACCCAGGACCTCTGAGCTCACGACTGAGACGCTGACCATTCAGTCAAGGATCCAGATGACGTTTGTATACGTAACCTGAGATATAAACGAAGTATGAGGTAAAAGTTTCGAGTGTGTATCTGTAGTTATGTACAGGGTGACAAAAAATCCGTTCTCCGGGCTGAGTGGCTCAGACGGTCGAGGCGCTGGCCTTCTGACCCCAACTTGGTAGGTTCAGTTCTGGCTCAGTCCGGTGGTATTTGAAGGTGCTCAAATACGTCAGCCTCGTGTACTTTTATCGGCACATAAAAGAACTCGTGCGGGACTAAATCCGGCACCTCGGCGTCTCCGCAAACCGTTAAAGTAGTTAGTGGGACGTAAAGCAAATAATATTTTTATTAAAAGTCCGTTAACATTTGATGAGGCAATACTTCACGGAATATTGGAGGAAAAGGGGTGATAATTGACACACATTGACACCGAAATAAAGTACACAAAATGACCAACAGATGGCTCTGGACAGCAACGCGTCAGCGATACCACATGAAACCCATGTACGGTATAAAAGGAGCTCGCTTGAGAGAGGGCAATCGCAGTATGTCATGTTTGGCCTCCCTGGTCCCTCGATCTCAATCCGTGTGATTATTCGTTGTGGGTTTAAGTGAAGTCGCAAGTCTACTGCGATCGTCCGACCTTATTAGAGTTGCTAAAAAACAACACCCGATGGCGATTTTTCTCCTGTCACCTTCTCCGCACATCTCCTTCTTCGAAAAAAACTCCTCGCCTGAGAGACGGCGTCACCGTCTAGGAGACCCGCCTCCCCCTTCAGGGTAGGAATGAAAACATTTTCGCTTCTTGGCCTCTTGGCTAAGATCGTGCCTACCATACGGATATGCTGTACAGTGCTATTCACAACATCGTCTCTCGACTACAGGTAGTGTTGATGAATTACGGCTACATACTGAGCACGTGTTATAACGAACATCGTCTTCGCTAAACCTCGATTGTTACACTAATTATTGCTTGTGTATTGTTTGAAACGCAATCTGTTTCTCATTTTGGTGTCAATGAAAGTCCATGTCATGCAAATCACGTGTGTCGATTATTACCTCTCTACCTCCAACATTCCGTGAATTATTGCCTCATCAAATGTTAAGACTTTTGGGTCATCCTGTACTTGGGACACCCTAGAGTCCAATGCCGTGAGTAGTTTTAGCTAAAGCCGACCATACTTTAGCAGTTTCTCTGCCATCACAGCCGTAAATGAGGCTGAGATATCAATGAACGTTATATTTTACAATGCACCGTGTCAGCACACAAATATGAAAATACTGCGGCTATAGAGATGCTAACAGACTGCTTTTCAAAGTTATGCAGTATCGACATTAAAATCACGGCCGTTCTATTTTCATACATCTTTACTGATCCTCATTCCCCCTCCTTCCTGTTATGTTACAAAGATCTCATACTTCACTATCTGCCATCCTCGCATGTACAGAGAACACCCTGCGATGTGCCGCGCTACTGGACAATGACATGACGGAGGTCACGTGCCTGGTACTTCCCCGTTTTTCACGGCTCATTCCCGCCGCGTTATGGCGGCGGACGACAAACACAATGGAGAAACCCCCAGCGGAGTTGCCACTTTGTTCCCAAGACCAACAAACAGGAAACCAAAGACGACTCCCGTATCTTTATTAGCCCGTATTGTTCACCCCGACAGTCTAGACTTGCCTTCGAGTAAAGCATTCCTTACAACTCAAATGTTCAGCGTATTTGAAGGACAGCTCTATTTTAACACCGATAGACTGAATTTGAAAGTAAAGAAGTGATCATCTCATCTTGAGTTTAAGAGCCTATACATTACTAAGTTATTTCTCCAGAAAAGTTACTGATGCCAGGAAGTTTTCTCCCTTTCTTTCTTTCTTTCTTTCTTTCTTTCTTTCTTTCTTTCTTTATTGCGTTCATTGTTCGTTTTATTTAATTATTTCGTCAGTTGGTTGGTTTGTTAGTTATGGTGCTTTTGGAGAATTTTCAGTTATTTATACGCATTTCCTAACTTATGTTTTAACCAAAGCTCGTGAAAATAGATTTGATTGATTGATTGATTGATTGATTGATTGATTGATTGATTGATTGATTGATTGATTGATTGATTGATTGATTGATTGATTGATTGATTGATTGATTGATTGATTGATTGATTGATTGATTGATTGATTGATTGATTGATTGATTGATTGATTGATTGATTGATTGATTGATTGATTGATTGATTGATTGATTGATTGATTGATTGATTGATTGATTGATTGATTGATTGATTGATTGATTGATTGATTGATTGATTGATTGATTGATTGATTGATTGATTGATTGATTGATTGATTGATTGATTGATTGATTGATTGATTGATTGATTGATTGATTGATTGATTGATTGATTGATTGATTGATTGTCGTATCGAAAACACGTGGCAGTGCAGGGAAAGGAATGCTTAAAACGGCAGAGGAAAATAATGGCAGTAGCATAGTCCACCGTTTAATTAAATGAATTGTTTTTATATTATATATCATCTGGCTCCTTGGCTGAATGCTCATCATAGTGGCCTTCGGTTCAGAGGGCACCAGTTTCGATTCCTGGTTGGGCCGGAGAACGTAAATGTGTATGGTAAATGAAATGGGGTACGGCTTTTAGTGCCAGTGGTGTCCGAGGACATGTTCGGCTCGCCAGGTTCAGGTCTTTTGATTTGACACCCCTACGCGACCTGCTCGTCGTGATGAGGATGAAATGATGAAGACGACACATACACCCAGCCCCCGTGCCTGCGAAATTAACCAATGATGGTTAAAATTCTCCACCCTGCCGGGAATCGAACCCGGGACCCCTGTGACCAAAGGCCAGTACGCTAACCATTTAGCCATGGAGCCGGATGATGCGTATGGTTAATTCTTATAGGTCGAGGACAGGGTGTCTTTATTCGAGTTCATACACGTATCTTCATATACACACAACTATACAACCGTGCGGCTCCATGGCTAAATGGTTAGCGTGCTGGCCTTCGGTCAAAGGGCTCCCGGGTTCGATTCCCGGCAGCGTCGCGAATTTTAACCATAATTGGTTAATTCCACTGGCACGGGGCTGGGTGTATGTGTCGTCTGCATCATTTCATCCTAATCACGACGCGCAGGTCACCAACGGGCGTCAAATCATAAGACCTGCATCTGGCGAGCCGTACTTATCCTCGGACACTCCCGGCACTAGAAGCCATACGCCATTTCATTACCACACAACCAACCATCACCACAGGAATGACATATGGCCGTGGAACTGCCTCAAATACACTCGAAGTACCGATTCCAAGAAATAATTAATATCCAGGAAGAATAAGATTTATACTACAGGTGCGCAATTCTTATAAAATTGGAACCCTATGTTTTTATTATTTAATTTTCATGGAACTGTCGTCGTCTCCATCCTAAGTATTGCAAAATGTAAAAGTTATATTGTAAGTAAACCTCTACACTCTTTTCATTAAACAGTAGTAAAGCCATAACTGTTGCTACTCACTGACAAAATGTTATTTCATTCTGACTTGGAAATTAATTAATTAATTAACAAAGGTCCGCCTCTGTGGTGTAGTGGTTAGCGTGATTGGCTGCTACCCCTGGAGGACCGGGTTCAATTCCCGGCTTTGCCACGAAATTTGAAAAGTGGTATGAGGGCTGGAACGCGGTCCACTCAGCCTCGGGAGGTCAACTGAGTAGAGGTGGGTTCGATTCCCACCTCACCCATCCTGGAAGTGGTTTACCGTGGTTTCCCACTTCTCCTCCAGGCAAATGCCGGGATGGTACCTAACATAGGGCCACGGCCGCTTCCTTCCCTCTTCCTTGTCTATCCCTTCCCATCTTCCCGTCCCCCACGAAGGCCCCTGTTCAGATTAGCAGGTGAGGCCTCCTGGGCGAGTTACTGGTCATTCTCCCCAGTTGTATCCCCCGACCCAGAGTCTGAAGCTCCAGGACACTGCCCTTGAGGCGGTAGAGGTGGGATCCGTCGCTGAGTCCGAGGGAAAAACCGACCCCGGAGGTAAAAACAGATTAAGAAGAAGAATTAACAAAGGTAAGGTAAGGGTGTGTTCTGCCCGAAAGCAGGTCCGAACCTCCGCAGAGGTGTGCCCGAGCCGGAGTTTACGTGCGGTAGGGTGGCCAGTTCCTTTCCGCTCCTCCATTCCCTTACCCCCCCCCCCCCCCACGAACAGCGCGAGGCAACCCATCCACTTCTCGACCACGCCCAATGTTGCTTAACTTCGGAGATCTCACGGGATCGGGTGTCTCAACACGGCTACGGCCGTTGGCAATAACAAAGGAGTGCACTATAATATATTTTACACCGAGCGGAGTGGCTGCGCAACGTTTAGGGAGCCATCCTCTGCATTCGGGAGAAAAGTTGTTTTCTGTGGTTTTCCCATTTTCACTTCCAGGCAAATGCCGAGGCAGTTCCTATTCATATTCCACAGTCGAATCGTTCCACGTCCTTACCCAGTTTCATTCACCGTCATTTATTTCATCTTTATTAGCTCCTCAACTGAGGTTGACGTCAGGAAGGCCATCCAGCCGTAAAAATATGCCATATAAGTTCATGCCACCTCATCACCTAAACCGTATCGAGGAACGGAAATAAGCGGTAGGCACACACCAACTATAAGTTGCTTTGACTGGACGTGTAACATTTCTTATCTGCATTTGATGATAAAAACTGTTCGAAGTCCTCTGAATTATCGTGGTAAATCATTTAAAAAATTACATTTTATCTCTCACATGTTACATTACCTGTACTGGTTGGTGTGTAGATATGTGGAGGCCACAGCCTAAATGTTCGTCAGATTGTCAACGATTTTCAGAGGAAAGTATGAATTATGTGCGAAGCATAGTAGGGAAAATGAGGAATGAGGTACTTTCCCATTGCTAACGTCGCCGAGCCAGAAGCGTTCACTAAACCTAACCCCATGGCTTACCAAGGCCTGCAGATTACGTAACGTCGTCTGGTCAGCACGACGAATCCTCTCAGCCGTTATTCATGAACTTCAAGACCGGGGCCGCTATCTCACCTTCAGATAGCTTCTAAATTGTAATCACGTAGGCTGAGCGGACCTCGAAACCAGCCTTCAGATACAAGTAAAAATTCCTGACCAGGCCAAGAATCGAAACCGGAGCTTCCGGGTAACAGGCAGGCACGCTACCCCTACACCGCGGGCCGGCACCTGAAGCATTCACAGCAGACAAATTTTAACATTGTTATTCCGTTCACGTTTCTCATATCCATTCGCATTTTAATGCAGGTTTAATAATAATAATAATAATAATAATAATAATAATAATAATAATAATAATAATAATAATAATAATGTTATTTTCATTAAGTCCCACTAACTACTTTTACGGTTTTCGGAGAAGCCGAGGTGCCGAAATTTAGTCCCGCAGGAGTTCTTTTACGTACCAGTAAATTTGCCGTCACGAGGCTGACGTATTTGAGCACCTTCAAATGGTACCGGTTTGAACCTGCCACATTCGGGTCAGAAGACCAGCGCCTCAACCGTCTGAGCTCTCAGCCCGGCAAATGCAGTTTTAGCCTTTACAGTAGGCCTGAAAATGTCGTAGAAGTTCAGTTATATTTCTTCTACATTACCTTCTCATATTGTATGTTTACCCAGGTTCAATTTAGAACTTAGCAGCAGCAGCAGCAGGGTTTTGAACTGCACCCATGCGACAATCAGAGGGCGATATACAAACTGTCTTTCCACACGTTGGTCCTATTGAAAATTCCACCCTAGGTCGCCAGGATTTGAAGCCATTACACTCACGTTGTGAGCAGGACGGTACCTACGCAACAGAGAGACACTGACTTCTTACAAAGGTGGCCGTTATTCGTGCATGTGCTGTTTTTTCAAATGAACTGTCACGTCCCTTTGACTCTAATTCCACGTAAAACAGAAAATCCCGTCGTATGATTACTATATCCACAGCCACGTTAAGCTATACGCTTGTTTGCTTTCCGTTCTTAACTCACTATGGCCGCTTCCTTCCTATGCCCAGCCTACGAAGTACCGATACGCACACACACACTAGTATACTCGAACGCATAAAAATTGGCCGTCGCAGACGACTTCCTTTCAAAATCTTCTTGGTTGAAATACAAAGATCATATCGTTTATGTGGTAAGATTCCAAGTAGATTCTTTTTCGCCACAGACTATCCACAGTTTACGAATATCATCGCGTTTGGAGAATGTATAAAATTAAATATTATTCTCTGCCTGCCAATTTGTGTGTGGTTGACTCTACATAGCCTGCAGTATCTCACAAGTTATGAGGTAGACCTCCATGCAGTAAGTATATGTAGCCAAGATGCCTAAAACCTCCTTTTGAAGCCGCAGAAATGGGAGAAGCTTCAAAATACAGCTATAAGGGCAGGTTTAGAAAAAAATTAAGTGGAGTGTCGACATTTCCAACTAATTAGGACCAAGATCACAGTAGTTAACAATTTTCAGTTTGTTCGGTGTAGGCCTAGAGCTATATAAGGTGTACACTCCGGCCAACAATTGGATTAGGCATCACCAAGGACTTTCTTGCAGCGAATGGCGAGAGGCAATGAAGATGACATCAAATGCTTCTGCAGGACGAACTATTCCGGACAGAACTCAGGATGGAGACCTCTGTCGCAGATGCATCAGAGAGAAAGAAACACTGGGTCACGTTTAGGTTTCTTGCCCCTACGGCGACACGTACTGAGGAACTCACCTCACCACAAGATAAGATCACTGATTGCAGAACAACTCCGCACTAAAAACTTCCGTGTACTTTACGTGAAGAAGTCCATGGTTTGCCTATGTCAGGGAGTAGCCTACAAGACGAATCGACATAATTGCCTTTAAAGATAACGATGAGAAATGATTCATTATTGATCCGACCATTCGATTTGAACACCACATCGGCCAGTCTGCTGTAAGTCCACATTAAAAAGCAGAACATTTACACGCCCCCTATACTGTTCTACAAAATAAATACCAGCTGAATGAAGTAGAGATTATCGACCTAATGGTTGGTGCTCGTGGTACAATACCTGCCTTGTTCTTAGAATTCTGAAAGAAGTTCGACCTGCCTATGAACATCATTGAAAGAATAGTTACCACCACCAGACGTGGATTAAATATGATAAAACATTCTGTATCCTGATACGCTTTACTTTGTCCATTTTGGCAACCCGTATATGCGGGAAGTCGTTGATTCGCTCAATAAAGGTATATATCGTACGTAATAAAACTGAGTTTCCCTTGCATACCTTATCGAAGATGATCACACCGGGCAAGTTGGCCATGCGGTTAGGGGCACGCAACTGTGAGCTTGTATCTGGGAGATAGTGGGTTCGAACTCCACTGTCGGCAGCCCTGAAGATGGTTTTCTGTGGTTTCCCAATTTTAGGCCAGGCAGACCTTAATTTAAAGCCACGGCCGCTTCTTTCGCAGTCCTAACCCTTTACTCTCCTATCGTCGCACAAAGATCTGCCTGTCGCTTAAGTGCGGCCAGTATCCAGTATTCGGGAGATAGTGGGTTCGAACCCAACTGTCGGCAGCCCTGAAGATGTTTTTCTGTGGTTTCCCATTTTCAAACCAGGCAAACCGTAATTTAAAGCCACGGCCGCTTCCTTCCCACTCCTAGCCCTTTCCTGTCCCATCGTCGCCGTATGACCTATCTGTGTCGGTGCGACGTAAAGCAAATTGCCAAAAAATCACTCTTTTTTTATGCATCATTTCTGACTTTTTCCTGCCGATACAAAACGCCTTCCTTTCTGTTTTTGATGCATTTCCAATATCATAGATCTTACCATAAAGAAAATCTGCTTTTTAAAATTCGATCTCAAATGTCAATGCAATATTTATTTCAATAGTGAAAATTTTGTTTTCAGAATGAAGAGGAGGCCATAAATGTACATTTTTTTACAATGTGCTTTACCTCGCACCGACACAGATAAGTCTTATGGCGACGATGGGATAGGAAAGGGCTAGGAGTGGGAAGGAAGCGGCCGTAGCCTTACTTTACAGGTTTTCTAAAATAACTAAAAATATCTACCCACACTGTATAGGCCTACTGTACTGCAGTGGAAGCCGTTCAAAACCGAACTTGATGTCTTGTGTAGTCGAGTTATTTTCCTTAACCATCATTTCTTCTTGATTAAACAACAGTAGTTGTTATACCGTCTATCTGATATGAGTGGCAGTAGTGATCTTTATTTTAAGAAAAAGTGCAATTAGATAACCACTGAGTTAAAGACTCCTTCTTCAAAGTGCCATATCAGGTCTCCCTGACGTTCGTTGGCGATTACTTTAGCGAATATTGTGCGCGATCTCTCGCTAAATGGAAAGGTCTTCCAACACTGTGAATTCCAGTCCATACCTTGATGTTTCCAAACCATAACGTTCGCTTCCTCCTGACACATCTTGGACCCTGTTCTTTCCCTTCTAAAATCCGTTGTATGATCACGTAACAGTCGTTTCTAAGGGTATAGCCAACACCGTCCGGATCGAAAGGAAACATGAATTGAAAGGGAGGTCAGTCAGGATTGTCGAAAATCAAGAGCCTGACATAAGTAGAAGCTCCAACCTGTTGACTGCACATGGATAACGGCGATTAACTATGTAAACAGCTAAATTTATGAGCACATTCACTATACAGAGTGTAACGATAAGGTACAGTCAAATTTTCAGGACACATTTCTCACTCGTAGAAGAAGAAGAAAATATGATATATATGGTCATAGGTCCGGAAACGCTTTTTTTAATGTTAGAACTCATTTTGTACAACTCTACATAGTACATTAATCATAGGGAAACTCACAGGAACAGAACGTAACAGCAAACCTCATGAAACTCTTTTTTTTAATGTGACTAGCTGATGTACCCGTGCTTCGCTACGGGATGCTCAGAAAGACTGACTGTGTGGTTTTCCTAACTGAGGTCAACATAGGTCATTACAAAAACGCCAGTAGGAAAGTAGCGATTAAAAGCAACGTTATCATACAAAATACTTGATCAAACGAAAATTAGCACATTTTCTCACTTTTAACGAACAGTACTACGGTGCAGATCTAACAGTCCAAAGTTCCAGAGCTGGAAGAATGACCAGGCCGCAGACAGAAGTGAACACTCCTCTGCAATTATTCCGTTAAATATGCAAACTGCTCATTCCAATCAGTGCCTCAGGGTAGGGATGGAATAACTCGAATGCTATCATGAACCAGTGTGTTACGTACCAGTAGTATCAGCAAATTTATGAACCAGAGGAATGGCATGCTAAAGAAGAAAGTTGTACCTTATTTAAGGCCAAAGCTGCTTCCTTCACACTCCTAGCCCTTTCTTATCCCATTGTCACCATAAAACCTATCTGTGTCTGTGTAACGTACGGCAAATTTTTAAAAAAATACTCGGTATGCAGCTGTAATCCTATCTGTCGGAGATGAGTGGCAACAGAAGACACTAAGCGCATCACAACAAAAAATGGTCAATGTAATGTTGTTGTTAATAAATTGTATGAGCTTTCTACATTTAGGTTTCTTTCGACTCTGTGATATTAGGGAGTCATAAAATTATTTATAGCGTAGACTGAGTTCCTTATTCTCTGACTTTACATACCGATTTTCATTCTGTTTAGCCATTTTCTTGTGACTTGGCGCTGACTTGGACTTCGTAATAAAAATCCAAATTCATGAATATCTCAGTGATCATAGCCGGTACGATAACAATGTATAAGAGATAAATGATCGTAAATTTCTGCTATATAACTTTATTTATGTAGTATTTATCGATACTACCCCTAATAACATAACTATTTGAGAACTAAATTTTAGGCCTTCCCGTAAGCTACCATTTCACTCAGCATGATTAAAATTATTTATAGCCTAGGTTATAGATACTTATTCTCCGACTTTGCATACCGATTTTTATTAATATAGAACCTCTAATAACATAAATATTTGAGAATTCAATTTTAGACCTTCCCCTAAACTACCATTTCACTCAGCGTGAATAAAATTATTGATGGCCTAGATTATAGAGACTTTGCATACCGATTTTCATTAAATTCTCTTCAGCCGTTTTCTCGTGATGCGTGTACAGACAGACAGACAGACAGACAGACAGACAGACAGACAGACAGACAGACATTGCGGAAAATTAAAAAGTGCATTTCCTTGTTTTTGTGGACATGACTGATGCAGAAGTACAATCCTTTTTAAATTCTGAGCAATGTACAGACAAAACTCTTATATATATATATATATATATATATATATATATATATATATAGATGTTCAAAATGCCTTCCGTTAACATAGAAATGGTGGCAGTGTTGATGGTTTTGAGGCGGGGGAAGAGTCTGTAGTACTGTAAGAGCACGTATCAATGCTAACAGAGGTTCAGGATAGCAATGGCTAGAAAACCATTTAACGGAAAGAAGAGACTGCTTTGTGGTAGCCTGAATAAAGGACTGACGAAACGTCAGGTAAAATGCATGATGTGGAGTGTTGCTTTGTTTGGCGCAGGAACCTGAACGACGAGAAAAGCGGAAGAGATAAGAATTTATGCATTAAAAATGTGGATGTGGCGACAACGGATACGGTCAATTGGACTGATAGAGAGAGGGATTAAACATTTTCGGTAGCTTTTATACTTTTGCAATTATTAAAGGAAGTCCGGTGTACACTTTTTCCACACACTTGGATTTTTATCGAGAGCCCTGTAGTAGATTGAAACCAAACACGTACTCCATGTCAGAAATCTCGATAAAAATTCTGACAGTATTCACTCTGAATATAGTGAGGACGTCTTATACATATGTCCCTCAGATCACTCAATTTACAGTGTCCGAGTCCAATTAAAATCTTTGTTTAATCTAAGACATATTGGTGGACGTACTAGGAACTGGTTCGATATCAGTTCAAGTCTCAAAATTCACTCACTCGTATTGTAGTACGAAACGGTTTTGTCTAGGTTATGGAAAAACATTTGAGGTATGCAGGTGCATTTAATTAACGAGAAAGATTACTGAACATCTGAAATGAATTAAGTTTAAATGTTAATGGAAGCATTACATGTAAAATAGATTTAGGAGCAGCTGAGCGATGGAGAGAAAAAACTGCCGTCAAAGAATGCCCATTTAAGTGCTGGAGACTACGTTAATGGTTTAGGCAGATCTTTGTATGCGCATACCGAGGAAAGTAGCTCACATTCTCTGGATTACAAAACGAAATTTACTGTCTCATTGTGGGAATTATTAGTGAAAAAGTAGTTATTCATTTGTGTGCTTCGTTCTACAAAATTAGCTAAATAAACGTAATGATACAATCCATTATATTAGCTTTGGCCGTAGCCGCTCTCTGTTAGCAAGAAGTTTTCAAAAACGTATGATTTGTAGACAGCCTTCAGTGACGTCATAGTAATGACATGCCTAAGTGAATCTGATAACGAACATTTTCATAAGACAGAACACTTTCTTTGAATAATAGCCAGTGGTGACAGGCAATTAATTTTCTCATCCAGTTCCATCATTATTCAAAATAACTTGTTATTTACCTTAAAAGTTTTTATGCTCGCGGGAAACTAGTCTACCTTCTAAGTCAGGAAAGCAGAATGATAGGTACTGATTTGAAAGCACCTCGCAACGTCTACTTTGTCATGTGCAATATTAACTGTTAATGGAATACCTTGTCCAGAGAAGAAAGATCGAAATTTTACAAGGGCGCTTCAAAAAACAAGGTAATGGAAGTTCACATGGAGAAACTTCATTTTTCAGGCAGATATAAGAATGCACAATAGTAGGGCACTGGTACCATTGGCGTAGCCGCAGAGGGAGGGGGTAACAGGGGGTTAGAAACATGTTGTTGTTGTTTGAGTCATCAGCCCATAGACTGGTTTGATGCAGCCCTCCATGCCACCCTATCCTGTGCTAACCTTTTCATTTCTACGTAACTATTGCATCCTACGTCTGCTCTAATCTGCTTATCATATTCATACCTTGGCCTACCCCTACCGTTCTTACCCCCTACACTTCCTTCAAAAACCAACTGAACAAGTCCTGGGTGTCTTAAGATGTGTCCTATCATTCTAACTCTTCTTCTCGTCAAATTTAGCCAAATTGATCTCCTCTCACCAATTCGATTCAGTATCTCTTCATTCGTGATTCGATCTATCCATCTCACCTTCAGCATTCTTCTGTAACACCACATTTCAAAAGCTTCTATTCTCTTTCTCTCTGAGCCAGTTATTGTCCATGTTTCACTTCCATACAATGCCACGTTCCACACGAACGTCTTCAAAAACATCTTTCTAATTCCGATATCAATGTTTGAAGTGAGCAAATTTCTTTTCTTAAGAAAGCTCTTCCTTGCTTGTGCTAGTCTGCATTTTATGTCCTCCTTACTTCTGCCATCGTTAGTTATTTTACTACCCAAGTAACAATATTCATCTACTTCCTTTAAGACTTCATTTCCTAATCTAATATTTCCCGCATCACCTGCCTTCATTCGACTGCACTCCATTACTTTTGTTTTGGACTTATTTATTTTCATCTTGTATTCCTTACCCAAGACTTCATCCATACCATTCAGCAACTTCTCGAGATCTTCTGCAGTCTCAGATAAAATAACAATATCATCGGCAAATCTCAAGGTTTTGATTTCTTCTCCTTGGACTGTGATTCCCTTTCCAAATTTCTCTTTGATTTCCCTTACTGCCTGTTCTATGTAAACATTGAAAAGGAGAGGGGACAAACTGCAGCCTTGCCTCACTTCTTTCTGGATTGCTGCTTCTTTTTCAAAGCCCTCGATTCTTATCACTGCAGACTGATTTTTATACAGATTGTAGATAATTCTTCGTTCTCGGTATCTGATCCCCATCATCTTCAGAATCATAAATAGCTTGGTCCAATCAACATTATCGAATGCCTTTTCTAGATCTACGAATGCCATGTACGTGGGCTTGTCCTTCTTGATTCGATCCTCTAAGATCAGACGTAAAGTCAGGATTGCTTCACGTGTTCCTACATTTCTTCTGAAGCCAAATTGATCTTCTTCCAACTCAGCTTCAACTTGTTTTTCAATTCTTCTGTAAATAATACGTGTTAAAATTTTGCAGGCATGAGATACTAAACTAATGGTGCGGTAGTTTTCACACCTGTCAGCACCGGCTTTCTTGGGAATAGGTATAACAACATTCTTCTGAAAATCGGATGGGACTTCTCCTGTCTCATACATCTTGCACACTAAATGAAATAACCTTGCCATGCTGGTTTTTCCTAAGGCAGTCAGTAATTCAGAGGGAATGTCATCAATTCCAGGTGCCTTGTTCCTATTTAGGTCACTCACAGCTCTGTCAAACTCTGACCTCAAAATTGGGTCTCCCATTTCATCAGCATCAACAGCCTCTTCATGTTCCAGAACCAAATTATCTACATCTTTACCTTGATACAACTGTTGGATATGCTCCTGCCATCTTTCTGCTTTGTCTTCTTTCCCTAGAAGTGGTTTTCCATCTGAGCTCTTAATATTCATACACCTAGATTTCCTTTCTCCAAAGGTTTCCTTGATTTTCCTGTATGCAGCATCTACCTTTCCCAGGACCATACAGCCTTCGACATCCTTGCACTTCTCCTTCAGCCTTTCTTCCTTAGCTATCTTGCACTTTCTATCCACTTGATTCTTTAATCGCCTGTATTCTTTTCTGCCCTCTTTATTTCTAGCATTCTTGTATTTTCGTCGTTCATCAATCAGGTCTAGTATCTCCTGAGTTATCCACTGATTCTTAGTTGATCTTTTCTTCCTTCCTAACATATCCCCATGAAATTTTAACAAAACTGAAATTAACAGAAACTGACAATAAATAAAATAATAATTATTCAGAGACATAATTGTATAACCGACAGATCTGTTGGATCTATTTTGTAAGAAACCTCAAAAGTCGGTTTTAATGTTAAAAACATTTCTTATCAGAAAAAGTAGGGATCCCAATACTACGAAAAACATAAAATTAAGTAATTTCCTCAACTGTGTCGAAAGTTGAAGGACTACAGGGCCCGGGAAGGTTTAAAATCGTGAGCCTTCGATAGCTCTAACAAACTAAAAATACAAATTTCGAAAATCACTTCCGGCCTAAATGCAGTTCCGGAAAACTTTCTAGTGTCTTTACTAGTTTTCTTTTTTATTCAAATCCTAGCCAAATTAACTTATTTACATAATTCTTTCTGTAATGTGTTCCTTGGTTCAGTACTCTCAGGGTTTTTTTTAATTTTAAAAACATGCCCACACCGAATATACTGTACATATAAGTGCATAAGTGAAACTATGCATTGACTCAAATTAGCGCTCCTAGTGGTGCTTAAGTGAAACAATGCATTGACTCACATTAGCGCTCCTAGTGGTGCTTAAGTGAAACAATGCATTCACTCATTAGCGCTCCTAGTGGTGCTTAAGTGAAACAATGCATTGACTCAAATTAGCGCTCCTAGTGGTGCTTAAGTGAAACAATGCATTGACTCACATTAGCGCTCCTAGTGGTGCTTAAGTGAAACAATGCATTGACTCACATTAGCGCTCGTAGTGGTAGAAAAAGGCAAACTGCCAATCTAATCGACCGGATAACGATGACAAAGAAATGGATTGTAATTTTTAGGAATAGATAAAGAATATATTCTCATACCGTGTTATATTTTATTTACCTAAAATTCGTAGCTCATATCCCATGGAGTTGCTTGCCTGAAGGGCTTGAACTGTGGATTTTTAGATTGTAAACTGAAAATACTATTTGCTGCAAAACCTTTGAACTTGATCATATTGTTCTTGTTCTGTATTTTAATTCAGGATTTTGTAGTGTAATGCAATCTGAATATCAACATAATTCACTTGTATCAGTGTCCTTATAATGCATGCGCGCACCACACACGCACAAGCACCTTTATTATGTTCTATCATAATTTCGTAACCATACCCCGACAGATCGGCCGATCCTGGCTAAGCTACTGACTGATATGTATTACCAATTTTTTTTCCTGCCAGCACATTATTTTCTCAATAAAAAAAAAGGGAATTATGAATTAGTGACAGAGAAATTTATCATGAATATTCTGGAAAATGAATTTTCACTTTTTATTCTCGCATGTTGGTACCATGCTTACACGTTTCATAGGCTTCCTAGGTTGGTATCGCAGCCGGAATCGGGAAGTTGTGTTCACTTTCGATTGTTTCCATTGCCAAATAACCAGTTCCAGTTCACGTGAAGTTTCAAAATTATCTACTGTAAGTTAAATCAGTGCAATCGTTATTGAAAAAGTAAAATACTTAGTTGTACGTTGACGAGAAAAATGAGGAAGAATGAATAAGTAGAAACTGCCAAACATACTTGTGATCTTGTAAAACACAAAAAAAATCTAGCACCGAAAATTACAGGTGGTGAAGAGGACCACGAAGACCGAATATCCACGGGGTCAAAAGGAAGCAGATTATGATAATGACTGGCCAGAACCTTGGAGAGTTTCATAAAAGGAATAGCTTCTGTGGGAGAATGGAGTGAATGGGGACGACGAGGATGTATCCGAGTGAATGTTAGAAGTATGGAAGTTCCTGTTATACAACCTACATGCTGAGTACCAGCACTTTATCTCCCAGAAAAAGAGCACTGCGTATTGCTATTCAATATATTTACCATTCTTGTTCAAGCAGTTGTTCCAATGATACACCAAGGCGTAAAGAAAGGCATGCAAAAAATGTGCGTCCAGTCTCTGAAGCCAGATCATGACGGCATGCTGAACGGCTGTATCGTTGTTGAATAACTTACCATCCGGGTGCTTCTTCAAAGGCCGGAAATGTGGAAATTACTGGGTACCAGGTGATGGCTCTAGTAGGGGAGGGAATGGTCCAGGTGGTTGTTTTCCTCACCAGGGGAGTGACAGTGAATACTGTCAATTACAGTGACACAACTGGAGCTCTTGCGGGTAGCAATTTTCAGAAAGTGACCTGGACTTCTCTGAACAGACGTCGTGTTGCTGCCAGAGCACAAGGAGCCAATAAACAGCACGTGGGAATAGTTAGGGCGATTTCGGTGGAAGGTCTTGGTCCATCCTCTCTGTAGCCCAGCCTAGCACCCAGTGATTTCCATTTCTTCGGACCATTGAAGAAGCAATTGGGCTGCAGCCGATTCAACGACAGCACAGCTGTTCAGCAAATCGTCATGACGTGGCTTCAGGCACTGGATGCAGATTTCTTCCTTGGTGTACCATCGGAATAAGTGTTTGGATACGAATGGTTACTACGTTGAAAAATAATGCACTTCAGCGCCCTACTACCGTGTATCTTTAATGTATATCTCTTTATAAAATAACGATTCTCTGTCCGAGCTCTTAGTTTTCTATTTTTGAAGCTACCTTGTATCTTCATTTAACAAGAAGTTTGTTGATAGCAAAGGGCCGCCTAGCTCAGGCCGTAGAGCCATGCTGGGTTCACTCAAACGGACGATCGATTCACAGTTCGAAAGTTGGAAAATTTAGGAACAAGACATCCATATCTGGTTTTAGAGTCCACTCAGCCTACACCAAAAATTATTAGTAGGTTAATTTGTGGCTTCGAAGGCGATCAGTCATAGGAGTAACTACTTATCGTACCTAATGCTGAGGTTACGGACAGCGGGAACCTCTAGCCGTGTAGAGATGACTTTGCTCTCTATTAGAATTAGCAGTTATATTTCCCAATGCAGTCATTATCAGAATTTTCTATTTTTAACAATTTACCTTACGTCGCACCTCACAGATAGGTCTTATGGCTACGATGGGATAGGAAAGTGCTAGAAGCGGGACGGAAGCGACCGTGGCCTTAACTACGGTAGAGCACCAGCGTTTGGCTGGCGTGAAAATGGGAAACCACGGAAAACCATATTCAGAGCAGCCACTCGCTTGGTTTGTCAGTTTCCAGACTGACAAAGCGAATAACGAGTTTCTGTACCGATAACAACAGTTCACTCAATCTAAATAATACGTGTAACACCTATCGCCCGAATAGTTTTGATAACAGCACTTAACAGAGGCGTCTATGTCCAATTCTCTGATAAATGTATTTGAGGTACAGGAATTTCATTCATTTCTTGTTCGTGTTTCATTCACATAACAGCTGTTGCATTTCTGACACAGAAGGGAAACTCTTGCTTTAGAACAGACCGCATACTGACATACTGAGTGTATTGGTATTTCTTAAGCAGTCTTCACTAGCTCGCATGAGTAAAGTTTGTTATCAGTACAGAGACACTCTTTTCATTTGCTAGTCTTAGTGCAAATTAAAAGTCCACTTTGATGCTCTTCCTGATGCCATCCCTATGTGGAGAGATGCATTCACAATTGCATGGTTGTGAAGTAGTGGGTAGTGTGTTGTAAGTAAATGAAGAGCTGTAATGAAATTTTTAACCTTTAATTTTCAATGGATTTTTACCACTTTTCTTTTGTGCACTAACACCTGTAATACGTTTTATTAAAGTGTACTTTTTGTTCAGTTTTCCCTGAAACATTATAATGTGTCTCCTGCTCTAGAATTGGTTTCTTCTTGGCACTAAATCCACTAAAATTTAACTTAACAGTTTTAAAAACAGAATTAGTATCTAATATTTCATAAATATATTGGCCTTTTATTAATCAATTTTTTAAAAGAAAATGTTGGTAAACAGAAAGTTTGGTAGTAAAAGATATATTTCTGTCTCGCCTACCTGTGGAAAGCCTCATGCCTATTTTGAGACACCATTTAAACTACAATGTTGTAAATGACTATCTGCGTAAAAGAAACCAAAAAATAACTTGTCAAAAAAAAAGAGACACTTAAGTTAAGTTAAGTTAAAAGTTTCCAACACCATATGTAGGACCTTCAGCATTCGTTTTTCTCTCCTCCAGTGATATTTTCATCATGCCTTTTATTAGCTCGTTGTTGTTCTCGTTTTGTTTGATGCGAGTTTGGTCTCGATGTGGATTCATGTTTACTGTACAGCATAAGATGATGCTGGCTTCCTTCCGATGGACTCGAGAACAAAGTGTTTTAACACACTCCATGTTACAAAACACCAAATACAGTAGAACCCCGTTTATCCGAAATAAAGGGGGCGGAGCCATTTCGGTTGACGCAGTTTTTCGGATGACACATGGTAAATATTTTCGGAAGTTAAATGTCGAAATAAAATTGTATACACTCTGTTAAGCAAAGGTGCATACGGTATATTAACATTAAAATGTTTACATGATGGTCACTCATTGTATAAAATCAGCGATTTTCTTCTGAATTTTCTTGGCGCAGCGCTGTCGTGTCACCGTTTAATCAAACATACATCAGCTGGCGTAGATTCATTGCTTTGTTCTACAAAGCGCAAAGCAGTCTGAAATATTGAAACAATTTATCTTGTTACTACTGAACTGAATACCGTGTACAGTAATTTTATTACAGTACTGTAATTAAAGCGTGTGGTATTGTATTTTAATAAAAATTGGAAATCAATCTTACCTCCTATGCATTATGTGCATTATCTGCTGTAGCTCGATTCTCAGAACTGCTATTATCAAAATAGGGTTTGCCTAGTAGCTCTCAGCACATGTAGCAGGAGAATTACTAATATCGACGGCTAGAAAAGTGGGTAAAACAAAATATTAAAATACAATTTTTCCAGAGCATTTCGGTTAAGCCGGGTTTTGGTTAAGCGAAGTTCGCATAAGCGGGGTTCTACTGCACCAAACTCCAGATTTTTCTCGACACAACGATTTCTTTGGGACATTTATTCCAAAGAACACTGTGAAGGATTTCGTTTGGATTTTGAGTTTCACCCCTTTTTACAAGTTTTAATGAGTGCGCCTGATGCAAGATCAGATATGTTGGCTTTATCTTTACACCAGAGGACAGTCTGCTTTACTGTCACCATAATATCCTCTTTGATAGAGAAATCAAAGGAAGGAAGACGCCGAGCGAGTAGCTGCGCGGGTTGGGTCACGTAGCTGTCAGCTTAATATTAGAGAGTTAGTGGGTTCGAACCCCACTATCGGCAGTCCTGCTTTCCCCATTTTCACACCAGTAAAATGCTGGTAAATTATGCCCGAAGGCAGGTCCGAACTTCCGCAGAAGTGTGCCTGAGCCAGAGTTTATGTACGGTAGGGTGGCCAGTTCTTTTCCGCTCCTCCATTCCCTTACCCCTCCAACAACAGTGCGCGACAGCCCATCCAAATTTTGACCACGCCCAATATTGCTTAACTTCGTAGATCTCACGGGATCTGGTGTTTCAACACGGCTACGACCGTTGGCTAAAGGATGAGGCTGTACCTTAATATAGACCACAGTCAATTTCTTCCCACTCCTAGTCCTTTTCCTGTCCGATCGTCACAGTAAGACCTATCTATGTCGGTGTGAAGTAAAGAAAAATTAAAAAAATACATAACAGCGACTGGAGTCGTGTTCACAGGAGCACGGAAAAATTAGCTACCCAAGCTGCGTCATTTAAAAATGATCCCATGGGCTTTAAAACTAGCAGATTTTA
This sequence comes from Anabrus simplex, assembly GCF_040414725.1. Classification (NCBI taxonomy): domain Eukaryota; kingdom Metazoa; phylum Arthropoda; class Insecta; order Orthoptera; family Tettigoniidae; genus Anabrus; species Anabrus simplex. The sequence goes on along the minus strand of NC_090265.1, from coordinate 616,850,681 downwards.
AATAAAATATTTTTTTTCTCGTAGAGGATATTTTAAAATTTTTAAATGTTGAAAATTACATTTTCACTGCAGAAAAATTACTCAGGAGTGACTAAAACATCCGTCCCTTTCGATAGCGACGTTTAAAATGGTTGAAAATTGTCACTAAATGATATGCTAAAAATTTAAATAATGCAGAATTAAAACAATGTGATCTTTCCAGGTACACCCCGTATGTAGGTGAGCCAGAACAGTGCATATCACTGGTTGCTGAGATCAAAACCCTTCATCCTCCACTCTTAAAAGTTCTCCGTAACCTGTCTGGTTAGTTTGTTCAAAGCGCTCGTCGAGAATATCGAGCTAATTGGAAAACGTTTAGACATGATATATGTTTTGAAATAGGCAAACTGCTGATAATCTCGACCTACCACGACTGCGACTGTTTAGGTAATAACGTTGAACTTCCACCATTTACTCAGGAATCACTCTCACTCTGTAACTCATATCATGCTATTCACTGTAAAAAAAAATATAAAAAAAAATCCTCAGATCTAGTTCACTTCAGTTAACACATCCACGAACTGACTGAAGTTGAATATCTTTGAAGAAATACAAGAATATCCTTCTGCTGGCCAGACCAGACTTGTTTCTTTAAACATCTAACGTTACAGAATAGAATAATGCTAAGGAGCTTGACGAAATACATCTGGCATGCCCCACAAGTGTCGATTGCCAGTGGCGCCAAGAGTGGTGAGGAAAGCACATATTTCCGAAATCACAACCTCGTTGGCGCGTCCCAGCGAGACGAGGGGAAGCTCGCGGAACAATTGAATAACACTTCACTACGGAGCCGGGAGACTTTCGCTGTCGGCACTTTTCCCCCTCTTTTGTTTTATTTCGTTGCAGCTTTTTTTTTCCGTCATGAGGCGTTCTCTTCCATTTTATATTCTTTTTATATACTGCGGCTCTACTTTTTTACAGTCTCCATGCACTACTTTCATTTTTTATGCGAACAGTTCTCGTTCTTTCGACACGCAGAACGCCATATAGTCAACGTGTTCTTCTTCATTATTCCCCATCAATAGGCAGATATATCTCAAGCTTTTGATGATATTCCCACCAGTAGTCAGAAAAACATCATCTTCCTAATAAATCGTAAATATCTCAGGGTATGTGTAAAAGGCGCGTGGTAGGCTTTGGTGAGAGAAAATACCAGCATATAACATTGAAATCGTATTACTACTTCTGAAAGATTTTATTCCTCCCTGAAGGGGGAGGCGGGCCTCATAGACGGTGACGCTGTCTCTCAGGCCAGGAGATTTGTATCGGAGAAGGCGAGGGGATTGGCGGCCGTGCGCTATACTAGGAACTGCCCCGTCATTCGCCTTCATGCAGGAAAATGGAAAACCACGGAAAACCATTCTCAGGATAGCCGACCGTGGAGACCAGTCCCTCTCCGTCTCCCGAATAGAGAGGGGTAGAGCAACGTTAGAGCAATGGCCACCCCTCCTCTGGTCGGTTGGTCGGCCGGAATGGCGAGCTGTCGGACCACGTTAGAGCCGTGGCCACATGTGAGCCGAAACCCATTCTTCATCCGCTGACGTTCACAGAAATCCTCTCCAATATCTATTCTCAAATTACAGTCCTACTACGTGATTTTGGAGAATTGAACATTATTCTGTATTTACAACCAAGTTATAAATAATACTTTCGTCGTAAATCTATGGTTTCCTATGTACACAATCATGTAGTATGCATTTTATTCTATCTGGAAATAAATAACGTAATTGTATTCAAAGACTTGCTACTGTAGTTGACGGGTTAATTTCGAAATCGTAGCAGTAATGTCATCTAGCGTAGAGCCGGGCTGAGTGGCTCAGACGGTTGAGGCGCTGGCCTTCTGACCCCAACTTGGCAGGTTCGATCCTGGCTCAGTCCGATGGTATTTGAAGGTGCTCAAATATGTCAGCCTCGTGTCGGTAGATTTACTGGCACGTAAAAGAACTCCCGCGGGACTAAATTCCGGCACCTCGGCGTCTTAAAATAGTAGTTAGTGGGACGTAAAGCAAAAAAACATTAATTATTATCTAGCGTAGATGAGTGGAAGCAGTATACACAGCGTATTATTGCTTTCAACTAACGACATTGTTGACTGGTCTTAGAGGCTCTGGAAAGCATATTGTAACACGTAAAAGCGTGATTTTCTGGATAAGTGTTACAGTTACAAAGAAAATTTGTGACACTTTTTTTGTAGAAAACAATATTTTAAATACACCTGCTGGGCTTAATTTCCGACAGGATTAAACCTTTGGCCGTCATTTTGGTTTTTACCGAACTTTCTCAAGTTCAAAAAATATCTGCATATCAATGGCCACCATTTAAAAAAAGGTTAATTATTGAACACTTACAATAGGCTAGTATTTGAACGGAATATCTACCAGGCGAGTTGGCCGTGCGGTTAGAAGAGCGCAGCTGTGAGCTCGCATCCACAGTGGGTTCGAACCCTACTGTCGGCAGACCTGAAGATGGTTTTCCGTGGTTTCCCATTTTCACACCAGGCAAATGCTGCGGCTGTACCTTAATTAAGGCCACGGCCGCTTCCTTCCCATTCCTAGGCCTTTCCTATCCCATTATCGCCATAATACCTATCTGTGTCGGTGCGACGTAACGCAAATAGCAAAAAAAAAGAACGGAATATCTGAGGTATATCTATATTACATTTCAACTCATTGTTTCCTGTAATTTGGATGTTAGTGAGCAAGAAATAAGCAGACACCTTTTTTTTAAAGGTATTACGCGATTGTTTTTCAAATAACAAATTTTCGGGTCAGTATTTTGAAAGGAAACATGTTTAGTCACTTGTAAACTCTCTCTGAGATTTTTTGGGCAACTTTTTAATGACATTTTCCCCCACGGTTTAGGCGTGATATCGTTTCGGCAGCCAGCCAACAGATAGACAGACAGACAGACAGACAGACAGACGTCACCTCATTTTTATAGAGGGAGACTTCTGCACTGTATTGTTTTCAAAAGGAGTATGTAATACAGTTCGAATACAATTTAGAGCCATTAGGAGGCAATAATGAAAATTGAGATTTTTCCTCTCATTTTTGTTTACTACACTCAAATTCCTCTCATGAAAATTAGTAATAAATAATATTCATATTGTCCCACAGAAGTTCATTTACGTACCGGGAAATCTTCAGACACGAGGTCTTATTTGTTTTCTATTGCTATAAATTATGTGTTTCGACTCAGAAAATGTTTCTATATCTTATTTATCTTCCCGTATTTGAAATGAAAATTACAGTAATTTCTGGGTTATATAAGTTTATACGTACAGTTGTTATGTATTGTTTTAATATGTAGCATACTTTTGACTGAAAACATAGGACGGTCGGTGGCCTTAGATGTTAGGCCCCTTTAATCAACATCCAAGCAAAAAAAAAACATAGGAGATCTAAAGCATCAGACGTGTTTTTTAATCTGTGTTTCTGTCCGTGCAGACATGTGGGACATTCATGTAAAATATGCCCTTTCTATTGTATTACCGACATTTACTAAGCAAGCGATTTAGCTTGCAATCATTTGTATTTTTTCATCTTCCGGAAATAAGTAAATTGTAGCACAAGACATCTTCCGTATAGAGGATCAATTTTGTTCAGTATCACACTTAACCCTAAGTGGTGTACTTGAAAGAAAGTAAAAAGGCAGTGTATTAGGGCCGGTTAACTGACAAATGGATGGTATCAAAAATGCGTCAAGAATCATAAACAGTATCTGTAAGAATGTTATGACTAACACAAAAACAAATTCCAAGAGGCAAATGGGGTAATGGAATAGTTATTTCAACTATTTTTCTTTATGTTCATTTCAAGTTGCTGGAATCACCCGAAATGTTTGAATTATTAATTGAACCAGAATATTTAATAAATAAAAGTATATGTTTGTTGTAAGGATCCCCAGGCCCAATGTATCATTATACCGAATTGAATGGTCTTCAGCTTTTGGTAAAGCTGAATGCCACAAGGACTGTGAGCGTGAAGCAAAAATATCTGTGAAGGAGGATGCTGTCCTTACTTGCACATGGTCCCAGTGAGAATTTATCCTCCAACAGTTTAGGAACCTCACTGAATAGAGTAGCCCTAGCCCCTGAGCACAAGAAGGATAAAACTCAGATTGTGTCTGAGATGGCTACTACTATTCCAAGTCCAACTCTCAGGGCTACTTACATGACAAAGCAGCTTAGTCGTTCTTCATGAGTCAAAAACAAGGGCGTGAGTACAGTAACACGCAGCAAGACTTGCAGCTGAAATGCATGACTATGTAAACTGAGTGGCTAAAGGGCATGTTAAGACACTGAATGTGGTGTTAATAACGAATTGCTCCTCCGCCAACCTTCAAAAAGGCAGAAATACGGAAATGCATCAATTCTACAAGGTGTTGGAATCGTTCTGGAGGGATTTGGACCCACGCATCTTGCACTGCTACCCACAATTGGTCTTGTGAAGGTGGTGCGGGGTTCATCGAGCGTCGACAGCATCCCATAAATGCTCGACTGGATTAAGATCGAGGGATCTCTAGGGCCAATCCATGGACGTTTAACTTCACTAGAGTCCTCCCCCAACCACCTGCGTGCCACCACAGAACGGTGACGTGGCGCTATGCCCTGTTGAAACATGGCAGGGTACTCTAGGGCCAGAAAGGGATGTAGATGGTCTGAAAGAATGTCCACATAACGTGCACCTTTCAGCGCTTCCTACAGCCGGACAATATGGCCTAATTGTGACCATGAGAACGCCGCTCAGACTAGAACTGAGCCACCTTCCGCCTGGACAAAACCTTGTTGACACGTCGGATCCGTAGTTTCATGGGGCGTACGTCACACTCTCACGCGCCCATCAGCTCGATACAACTGGAAGCGAGATTCATTGGACCATACCACACGCCGCCGCTGTTTCATGCCCCATTTGTGATGTTCAGGGACCCATGCACGTCGTGGAGTGCTATGTCGAGGTGTCAGCAAAGGAACACGAGTTGATCGTCGGCTGATGAAGCCTATGCGGTGCAGTTGCTTCCTTACAGTCCTGGTAGAAATGGATTCCTGACTCCCAACATTCAACTGGGCGGTGATCTGACCCACAGTAGCCCGTTGAGCGCCCACTATGATGCTGTGGAGGTCCGTTCGTTAAACACCTGTGATTTTCCCGTGCGGCCATTTAGGCGGGTGGTAACATTCTCTCTGCGATGTTGAAGATCCACCCTCGATATTGTTGACCTGGGAAACCAGAATTCGGGTGTAATTCCCGCAATGTTATGATCAATGCGCCGTGCGCCGATAATTATCCCACGTTCAAAGTCGGTCAACTCGCGATGTGTTGCCATCTTCACGACACTAGTGTCTGTGATAGACTGCTCGGCTACGCTGCAGCTAGCCGCGATGCTAAAGGGTCGTACACGCTACATTCTCTAATGGAACACGCCTTCCCGTGACTTTTGGCCACTCAGTGTATATTTTAATTTGATGTCGTATGGCCTCCGGAGAGGCCAGGTGCAAGTCTTTCAAACTGAATCCTATAGGCGATCAGGGTGTCTGTGAGGATGGGGCTTTACCTATGATGAATTCTAGTGATGAAGACGACACAATCACTCAGTCCCCGAGTCAGAGAAATTAACCTATTAAGGTTAATTTGCACGACACGGCCGGGGTAAAACTAGGCTTTCCTGGGACCAAACGCCAGCACTTTTAACCATTTAAACATGGAGCCGGACACTATGTATGTATGTATGTATGTATGATCGACTTCCACTCTATTAGAATTACTGCCTAAACACTTCTTCAATTTGAAGAAAGGAGAAGGTTGTATTAACTTAATACGGAATTCACCCAAGTATAATTTATCCTAATAGATTTCTAGCCTATCGTGGTCCTCAAGATCTTCTTCTTCTTCTTCGTATTATTTTTATTATTATTATTATTATTATTATTATTATTATTATTATTATTATCGTTATTATTTCAGGTCCTATCCCGGTTACTTAGTGTCGGTACTTCTTTCATACTTCTTGCTGGCCTTGTCCGGCTCCATGAGTAAATGGTTAGCGTGGTGGCCTTTGGTCACAGGGGTCCCGGGTTCGATTCTCGGCAGGGTCGGGAATTTTAACCATCACTGGTTAATTTCGCTGGCACGGGGGCTGGGTGTATGTGTCGTCATCATAATTTCATCCTCATCATGACGCGCAGGTCGCCTACGGGTGTCAAATCATAAGACCTGCACCTGGCGAGCCGAACATGTCCTCGGACACTCCCGGCACTAAAAGCCATACGCCATTTCATTTGCCGGCCTTTTCTCAATTACTTGAGGTCGGCTCTTTGTATGGGTTTAGCCGAATTTTGCGATCAGATGCCCTTCTTGAGGCCAACGCTATGGAAAGGGATATATTGAGTACTGCATTTTTCTATGGTGATTTGTAGTGTGATTTATTGCATGAAAATGAAGATTTGTATTAAGATGAACACAAACACCCAGCTCCTGAACTAGAAGAATTAACCAGTCGCAGTTAAAATTCCCAGCCCTACCGGGAAACGAACCAAATCCCTATGAACCGAACCAATACGCAGAACAGTCAACCAAGAAGCCACATTCTTAGAGTAGATTAAATGCAGATGCCTTTCTTGACGCCAGCCCTATATGGAGGAACGAATTCACTATTGTTTGCTTGTGTGATGGTTGCTAGTGCGATGTGTTGTATGTACGAATGTGTGTATTAATATGCAACAAAACCCAGTCTATGAACAAGAGGGGGAAAATCCAGACGCGGCAAAAATCCCCGACCCGGCGGGAATCGAGCCCGCGGCCCTCGAATCCAAACCCCACTACGCAGATCATTCAGCCGAGGAGTCCGCCTCTTAAAAATAACTTGGTCTTATTAGTTAATTACCAGGAAAATAATTAATTACCTTACTGTTACTGTGAGATTTGTGTTGTATACTGGCGGGTAGCAACGACAGCGTTCGAACCTACCATTTCCCGTACGTAGACTCAATACTCAGATTGTACAGGCAACTCACTCCATTTCTTCAGTTCAAATAATCCATGAGGGAGAGAGAAAAAGTACAAAACTCCTGCTTATAGTCTTCTTCCTCGTGGCTCCTCATCTGGATAAATATACTGTGACATTCGACGTCACTGTTCGTTTTCATTTACGAGAAATCCTATAACAAGGTGCAGTTGAACCATACTTCGTTAATAATCTAACTTGTATTACTTTCCTACTCATAAAACTGGAAGCATGTTTCTCCAGTTAATTATGTTGAACTGTCCATCCGTCGATCTGGGGTCAACCGATTCTTGCTATCATTTTAATTATAAGGCTTGATGCACCTACAGAGAGATGGTACTATTTTGTAATTTTTTCTTTCTAATGTGTCGAAAAGTAAAATCATACCGAACAAGTGGTCACGCGGTTTGGGTCACGTAGCTATTAGCATGCATTCGGGAGATAGGTTCGAACCCCACTGTTGTCAGCCCTCAAGATGGTCTATCGTGGTTTTCCATTTTCACACCAGGCTGTACCTCAATTAAGGCCAAGATCGCTTCCTTCTCACTCTTACCCCTTTCCTACCCCATCATAACCATAAGACGTATCTGTGTCCGTGCGACATAAATCAAAAAAATTGTGGGGGGGGGGGGAGTTGCAAAAAGTGAAATAGTTGGCTCATTAAAATGCAGTGGTCGATTTTGAAGATAGTGTCCGCGTTTCAGTCAGTGATTTTTTCTGAATCGTATAAACTGAGACGTTTTGTACTATACTGGAGAACAATGTGTTCTTTTATCAACAATATGTAAAGTTTTCGTAATTCAATCAAAGTCATTTCATCAACAAATTGGTGCCTTTAAAGTGGGAAGGACGATATTGCGCACAAGATCAAGATTGCGCATGTGTGGACCGTCAGTTTACTAAAAATTAATAATAGATAGTGAGAATTTCCCTTTTTACTACCTTTACTACTTAACACTTTTTGACAAAAATAGTCTAGGCCAAAGCTCACTATTATTATTATTAGTAGTAGTAGTATTAGTAGTAGTAGTAGTAGTAGTAGTAGTAGTAGTTGTTGTTGTTGTTGTTGTTCCGATACGCTTTCATTCTCTCCGAGAAGGCTTCTTTACGTTCTTCCGGCCATTTTGGTCTGTACTACTTTTGTTGTGGTTGCTCTGATGTAGCTTCTCAATTGTTTACTTTGTGCCTGAAGATGTATCTTTCTACAATGTCTGTTGAACTTATGTTTTGCGTTTTTTGAGGTCCTGTCGAAGTTCGTTAAGCCATGGTGTTGAGTTCTTAAGTGTACATAATCTGTTATCCTTTTTGTCTATCGATTTTCTGGTAATCTACTGACATAACCGAAGAATTTTCATTCGTCCTTTTCCTAATGTCAGTTTCGATGTTTGAGAACTTTTCTGTTGTTTTTATTTATTGTAACTTGTAACTGTTTTGGGTGTATCTTGCACCTAAGATTTTCCTAATGATCTTCCTCTCTTCTTCGTCTTGTTTTTTTTTTAATTTCTTCAAGTTCTTGTTTTCTGTTGAGTGGCAGTGTTTCTCTTTCTGTTGGTTTTACGACTGGGTTGTAATGCCAAACATTTGTATGTCTTGACATGGATGTTTTGTTGTGGATATTTTGGACTAACCCTAATGTTTTCTTTTTTTTTGAGACAAGTTTGTTGTGAGATCTTTTCAAGCCCTGCCGGTTCGATAAATTCTCCGAGGTATTTAAAGTAAGAGATCCTGTCAATTGTACCATGCTTCGTTCTCAGGCTCTTGATATTTGTCCTTGAACATCAAAATTTACCTTTCTCGAACGATATCTGCAGTCTCACCTTCTCTGCACTTTCTTCAAGTATCTCGAGCTGTTTAACAGCAGTCTCCTAATCCTCTGTTCGGATCGCCAGATCATCTGCAAAAGCGAGACATGATATGCAGCGGTTATCATTTGGAAAGCCCAGTCGGATTGACTTCCAAAACTCACAGTTCTTGAGTTCTTTCTCCCATTCTTCCATAACCTCGTCTAGACGACATTGAACAGAATAGGAAAGAGTCCATCACCTTGTCTAACGCCTGTTTGAATGTCGACGGGTTCTGAGATTTCCCTCATGAATTTCTCTTGAGATTTCCTCACAATCAGTGTTTGTTTTATGAGTTCTCGAAATTTGAGATCTAGCTCTTCTAGAATTTGGAACATCGAAGACCTGTCGATCGAATCGCGTAAGCCTTTTTGAAATCTAAAAATTTGCATTCTAGGGGGTTTTTGTCTGGGAGTTTCAAGTTTGAATATTATGAAGGTTAAAAATTTGTTCGGAGCTCGTTTTGACTTTTTATATGGGTCTACTGTTTGTTCTTGGCCCAGTGAGCTTTCATTTTCTGGCTTTGTGCCAGCTTCTTCTCCTCTGTTCACTTCGATCTGGTGGTCCATGTTTTCTTCTTGTTGGTGAGGGACACCAGAAATACATCCTGCATAATAATCCGTTGGAATTGGGACCATTCCTGTATGGTGCTTAGTGGAATTTATAATAGTTCAATGTCCGAAATCACTGCGGTAATCCATTGTTTTCTTGGAGGCTTTCTGTCTATCTGTCGTGCTGAAGATCTTGTTGGGGAGCCTGGAGGGGTCCATACAGGTCAAACGGCCTTTTCCTCATGGATGTGATTATGTCTTTCTGTTAATCATACAGCTCATTGCTGTGCCTGCTCCTATAGTTTCCATCCTCTTCTTGTGGGCCCTAACATCCTCCTGAAGATTTTCCGTTCCTTGAGGCGTATGTCCCCGAGTGGCCCCTTCCTGGTCATTGAGAGACATTCAGGGGCGTAGAGCAAGTCTTGGAAAGATATTTGGATGTGTAAATGTTCTAGCAGGAGTGGTAGAACTTGGAACATCTGGCGTCTATTGACAGTGTTTCACTCTCATTGGCTGATATCTGCTCTCCTAGATACTGTAGGGACTTTACCAATGGTGGTGCATTCTAGTGGGATTGTAGATGAAGTTTCCTTAACATTTTTAATGAACTGGCTCACTTAGGAGGTCCAGTTATTTCCTGCCACCCAACACTCGGCGTAGAGTCGCTGACTATACAGTCTAGTGTATTACCTGGTCGGATATATTTGCTCTTAAAGACAGCTCTAATTTTCTTTAATTTAAGGTTTCAGTATTTCTCATTCCTTAACTTTAATGATTAACTTCGTTTCATTTCATGTTTACATTGTCTTAAATTTAATTTAAACTATGAAAGATTTTATTATAAATTTCTTTCGTTATTTATTTCAATGCATTTCAATTCTACTTTTTAAATTTGAATGTCTTTCATTTCTATATCCCTGGTTCTTGGTATGCTTTTTACATAGCAGCTTTCAGTTGAAGGAAATAGAATTTAGAAATACATTTATTATTATTATTATTATTAGTAGTAGTAGTAGTAGTAGTAGTAGCAGTATATTTAGATTGTAAACGCAATGTGGTTAAGTGCGAGAGGTCCTAGAGCCCTAACTTCACCATGGAACTAGACACTAATAAATAAATAAATAAATAAATAAATAAATAAATTTAAATTCGTCGACGCGTTCACTCACTATGGCGCTTCAGAGTGTACTGAGTGCGTGCAGTCGAACGCTCAAAGCACGAGGCCCTCACGGGAAGAGATTACATCATCATCCTAAATGTATCGTTGAGAGATTTAGCTCAGACCATGGATTACCGAGCGATGACAGAATATTGAATTTATCAGTTCCAGTTTCTCAAAAGGAGGTTGATATTCGTAATGCAACTTTTCGTCCAAGCAGACCTGCGGAGGGAGACGTTGTTATGCTAAAACATGTTCGGGAAATTTCGGTGAAGTAGGGTGGTAGCTCTAATTATTCATAGTTCCAGTGAGAATTTTCACACGAATAGTTTCCTGCTCAACTGACCACAAAGAGGGCTATGACTCGGTATACGTTTGAGATGAATTTTGCTATTCCGTGACAACTGATTTTCTGACTCAAGACCAATTACTACTGGCGACCAAAATCTTAGGTGAACTCAAGTTTTGAGAATGTTTATGAAATAAATGATAGGCCTGGAGAAAATCTAATGACACCATCATTTTTTCAGTTTCATTTCACGTCAGGTTATGTAGGTTTGGAACACTTCATTCATAGTTAAATATTTTTATCACAGGCGGAACTCAAAAATACACATTTTTAAATATGTTTCTACCGTGCATCAATTTTAAGAAAGTATTTCTTCAAACTGCGTTATCTGATCGAATCCAAATTTTATCACAACAAACATTGGAATATTTTACACATTATTAATGAATTTCATGTTTCCAAGGAAAAAGCAATATCAATTTTGTAACGAAGCTATTTCTAAACTTGGGGTCTTTGGTTATTATTATTATTATTATTATTATTATTATTATTATTATTATTATTATTATTATTATTATTATTATTATTATTATGTTCAGATTTACTACAAAGTAGTTCCAATTTTACAATTAATCAGGAACGCTTTCGTGCTCTCCTGGAGTGTTCAAGAAATGTCATCTCCAGGGAAGGCAAAAACAGGTTGATTATTATTCGTGGAGAAAATTCATAATAGCCATTTAGCACTGCAAAAAGAAATGTATTGCATCATGAATGAATGGGAAGTAATGCGTGCATGGTCGCATTGTAATCCTTACTCCATTCAGCCGTTGTCTATGGTTCGCGAATTAGGACGTGATTAAAGAAATCCATAACATGAACACGAACACAATAATTATTATTGTATCGGTGGTACCCCCCCCCCGCCCCGCACGTTTAAATTAATCGCCTTGGAGAATGCCATCTAAAATATAAAACTTGCAACAACTAGTGTAAGAAATTTGAACATTTCTCGACACACATCGCTACTATAAACTCATGTTATGCCCTCTGGTGTGAAGATGAACTATTAAAATTCTGGAGTAATTTTGTATGCAAAGGTTTCCTAAACTGGAATGTTGAGCGTTGTTTTTTTTTTATTTCCAAAAGTTTACAACACTTCTATCTCTCTACGCCAACTCAAGTTGTTGACCTATCAAAAATTTTGTACATTTATTTTTCTACCAATCAAAATTTTCTGGTATTTATTTGATTATCGAATGAGAATTGGGGGTGTGTCCGGCCTTAGCCCAGAGTTTCTGAAACTTTCCCCTCTGCTATAAAATCTGGCGCTTTTCGGACCAAGTTGTCTTAGTGATCGCTTCAGTCTAGAGTGTGTTTATAAAGTAGGCGGAGGCGCCTCGTCCATCTTCGAGAGGTCCACCAGCTCAAGGTAATGACAGGTCCTGTTTAACATGTGATAGTCTTTCAAAGCTAGCTCGAGAGGAAGGTTTCAAATCTTTAGTAATGTAACTTAATTTTTTAAAAGAAAATTTCAAACTCTAAATGTAATTTCAAACTAGTCGAAAGAACTTATCCGAAATCAGAATATAGAGAGTGAGGTACCCTCTCGTATTCCTTTTCAACTTGATTTTGAGGTGACTATGACTTTGTAACATTTTCTATCTTGTGATTTCTGCAACTTAAATATTTTTCTCCATTTAGTCACCTCCGTAGTATAGGCTTAGCCTCTGTAACGTCAGGCCAGAAGCTCTAATAGGGTTTTTGCATCTAATGTTAATTTTAAGGAGTGCAAGTGTCACCCTCGTCACCATTTTGACTTTTGGGACAGTAACTTTAACCTTTTGTTTTTACCAAAGGCATTGTAGAATGGGTACTCGCTACGCCTGTTAAACTCTATTTCATTTATTCATAGTAAGGATATCAGACTTTTGAGCATTTAAGGCAGTGAATACTGATTAATTTTGTAATATGTGGGTTGTGCCTTTGATAGGCCTGGAAAATTTTGAAAATAGATTCCTAAGTGTAAATTGTTAGAGCAATAACGTTCTCCCTGTTGATGTAAAAGAAATTGGGAGACCTGTCTCCTTGACTGTTTGTTAATGGGAGCAGTTGTGCTCATGTAAAATTGGTAGTTAGGGAGCTGCAAGCTCAAGCTTGCTAATTTGTTATTAGTTGATTGTACTGATTTTCTAAAAGTTCTTACCTAGCTTGTGAGCTAAATTTTGGTACTTGAATTTGTAAAGTCTAACGATTGAGAAGAAAAAGAATAGAAAGAAATATAGCTCTAATTTTATTTAAAGGTTTAAATTAATTATTATTATTATTATTATTATTATTATTATTATTATTATTATTATTATTATTATTATTATTATTATCATGTTTAGATTTACTACAAAATATTTCCAATTTTAAAATTAATCAGGAACGCTTTCGTGCTCTCCTGGAGTGTTCAAGAAATTTCATCTCAAAGGAAGGCAAAAACAGGTTGATTATTATTCGTGGAGAAAATTCATAATAGCCATTCTGCACTGCGAAAAGAAGTGTATTGCATCATGAATGAATGGGAAGTAATTCAACACAGCACAAAGGAACTGAGTGGATGCATGGATAAATGGGAGGTAAATATTTGACTTGATCTTCAATTTGTTTGAGTAGACTTCTTCACTACATTATGTTTATAAAATAATTACCCAAGAAGCTGCTGTACAAATAAGCTTCCATTTCAAGAACCGTGACGAGTTTAGAAGACAGAATTAAATGAATTAGTTTCTATAAATACCCTTTAACTACTTTAATGTAATTAATTAGCTTACGTGTGTACTCGAATTATAATTAACCATTCTACAATTTGGAGATCTTTTTCGTTTTAAGAGTTTACAGTTTCATTTAACTTTACAGTTTGCATGTATATTCTTTCGGAGAGGAAAAGGTAAATGAATTAGAGGGCGACGTCGCAGTGTCGCTGGCATTTGTTTGTACTGGCGTTCCCCGTGGTTTGCTCTGTCACGTCTCTTTTACAAGAGACTGCATTTCTAACTAGACTGGTTTTAAAATAGAAGTTATTCTCACCCACTGTCACATTTCAGGACAACAAACGACCCGGTTTTCTGATAGAAGACACACTTCACAGAGTACTGTCAATATTTGCTGAGTGGTCACGAGGACAATCTTCAGCTGTGTCATCTCAAGGAGAGTAATACAAATCCGATTTCCATACGAAAATGTGTAAGAAAGGATGTCCCCCCTCACCAGTTCGCTTTAATGCCCTGGGAGAACTTACGATGGCAGATGCATTTAAACGTAAATATAGGTTGTAAAAGTAAATGGAAAAATTATCAAGATCATAAAATTTGGTGATGACCAGGCAATTCTTGTCTCCAAGCAAAGATGTCATGGATTGCTATAAATGTGGGGAGAGAGTATAAAGATCAACCTCCATGCATGGTGATTGCATATTCACCTCTGAATTTTCAGTTACGATTACATGACCAGATTATATAAAAGCAAAAAAAAAAAATTACATACATTGGTCAGATGATTACTGTTACTGGTAATTGTGCTACAGAAGTTAAATACGGCATTGATTTATTTATTCTATGCAGAAACACCCAATACCTTTTACTAGTAGAGCCTCCGTGGCTCAGGCGGCAGCGCGCCGGCCTCTCACCACTGGGTTCCGTGGTTCAAATCCCGGTCACTCCATGTGAGATTTGTGCTGGACAAAGCGGAGGCGGGACAGGTTTTTCTCCGGGTACTCCGGTTTTCCCTGTCATCTTTCATTCCAGCAACACTCTCCATTATCATTTCATAGCATCTATCACTCATTAATGTAAATCACTTTGGGAGTGGCGACCCCATCGTAATAACAGCCTATATCTGATTCCTTCATTACATCCCTGACCTGGTCGAAGACTGGAAAGCAGGTTGTAGGTTTTCACCTTTTACTAGTAAGTTTAACTTCTACACGAAAATAAAAAAGTTACTGAAAACATGTGTATAGACTGTTGAATTATTATTATTATTATTATTATTATTATTATTATTATTATTATTATTATTATTATTTTGCTATTTGCTTTACGTCGTACCGACACAGACAGGTCTTATGGCGACGATGGGATAGGAAAGGCCTAGGAGTGGGAAGGAATTGGCCGTGGCCTTCATTAAGGTACAGCCCCAGCAACTGCCTGGTGTAAAAATGGGGAACCACGAAAAACCATCTTCAGGGCTGCCGACAGTGGAGTTCGAGCCTACTATCTCCCGGATGTAAGCTCACAACCGCGCGCCCCTAACAGCACGGCCAACTCGCCCGGTGAATTATTATTATTATTATTATTATTATTATTATTATTATTATTATTATTATTATTATTATTATTATTTAATGTTTAACGTCCAGAGTTGGTTTTCCCCTCGGACTCAGCGAGGGATTCCACATCTACGGTCTCAAGGGCATGTCTTGGAGCGTGAGCCATTTGGTCGTTGATACAAGTAGAGAGGAGGACCAGTACCTCGCATAGGTAGCCTCACTTGCTATGCTGAACAGGGGCGTAGTGGGGGATGGGAATATTGGAAGGGATATACAAGGAAGCGGCCTTGACCTGAACTTACGTACGAACCGGCATTTGACAAGAGAAGTGGGAAACACCGGAAAAACACTTCGAGGATGGCTGAGGCGGGAATCGAACCCCCTCTACTCAGATTAAGTCCCGAGGCTGAGTGGATCCCGTTCCAGTCCGCGTACCACTTTTCAAATTTCGTGGCAGAGTCGAGAATCGAACCCGGAACTTCGGGAGTGGCAGTTAATCACACTAACCAACACACCACACCGGTTAAATTATACGCCACCGAAGGTGAACACAACGTGAGGCAGAAGTCGACCGTCCGGAAGCATCTGAAATGTGATACTATTCGTAGGATGATGAAAATATCTTAAAGGATATGATCTCTAACTCCAAGATCCTTGAGATGATAGACCAAAATAGATCTTCAGTACCGGTACACCTCATATGCCAGGACTTTATATTCTGGTTGTAGTACTTTATGCACCATTCAGGTTTCATTGAAGGAAGGACTCCACGAGGATGAGTGATATATAGTTCCATCGAAGAAATAGTGAATTCCATAGGAGGTGACAGCTATTTGGCAATGAAGACGATTGCGATGTACCACCGGAGACGGTAGAACTTAATTGCAATTGACCAGTAGTTATGGTATTATATTCATTGTTTCACAAAGTTTCACTTTCATGTGGCTAGCCTGGTGCTTCCCTTGTAAGGCAGACCCTCCGATGGCGATGAGTGGCATCTGTCGCGTTTGGGAAACTGCGTGTTGTTGTAGTGGAGGATAGTATTGTGCGTGATGTGTGAGTTTCAGGGATGTTGGAGACGTTAAAAACACCCAGTCCCCGAACGTGGGGAATTAATCAGGTTAAAATCTCCAACCCGGCCGAGAATCAAACCCGAGGCCCTATAAACCGAAGGCGAATTTGCTGACCATTCACCCAAGGAGACGGACAAGTCTACGTATGATACCAGGTGAGTCCCGCAAGAGTTGCCGCCCTTCCTGCATGCCACGTGTCGGCAAACGTCAGCGCGATCGGCGTTTTATCGTTCCAGAACGCTCGTAGAAAACACATCAACTTCGATGAATAGATAATCAGACTTAAAAACAGACGGAAGGGCAATAAAACGTACCCCATTACAGTAAGTTTTGGAAATGATCCCCCGCAGCCTGTAGGCAAGCATTGTAGCGTGTGATCATATTCCGATTCAATCTCTGCAATTCAGCCTCACGAATCTTCAAAATGCTCATGTGAATTGCGTTTAAAAACCTACAGCACATGAAAGTACACTGTTCAACACCGAATGTAAAAGGCCATTCCACGCACTAAACTGATCAATTATTGTTGTATAAGAAGCAATCAAACTGTACACTGCACGGAAGCTTATCGCAGACTAACAAAGACCATGCCATCGCTGGGCAATCTATATGAATCACACGGCTATTGTATCATCCGATCACCCGGACATGATACAGCGAACAACCGGCAACTCGATTAAGGCTCGCACTGTACTTCGGACGCGTTGCCAGAAGAACTGGTACCATAGAGAGGATTGTGGTAGAATGCAATGTTAACGACAAGATTGTATTGATTTTAAGTTATTATTTTATATGGGCTTTTATTCATTTACTTATTTATTTAATTTGTAATTTATATATATTTAACTGTAAAACATATCCACAATCATTGCTTGTTTAACTGTCTGTTTGGAATGTTATATTGTAGCATATTATTGGTTAATGCAATGCCATGATGTAACTAAGAATGACACTTTGTAATTGGCGTAAAGAAACCCTGTAATGTGCAAGGAAGATACGAAGGAATAATTAAATAAATAAATACATTTAAAAACTAAAAGGATTATCGTCTTCTTCTTTCTAGTATTTTAACAATGCATTAACACAGAGGTTTCGGTGACGCAACGATTGGAAGGGACTGCTACTGAGGATGTAGTGGGCTTAAAGAACATCCGCACTATTTGCCTAGTGTGAAAATGCGAAACCATGGAAGACCATATTCAGGGCTGCCGACGGTGGGGTCCCGAATTCAAGCTGACAGCTAGATAAACCGAATCTCGTTGCCAACGCATCCGGCGATTCCACTTGTGCTCAACTCTTCGTTTCTTATCTTTCCTATCAGATCTCCCTCAATTAACTCTAGTTCTCTTGGGATGGTAACTAGGTTTCCTGTCACTCGAATCTTTCATTCTCATGTCTTTCGCCAATACCTACATTTTTGAGGGTCGGGTTCTTACTAATTCTCTTCTCATTAGAGTCAGGAGGGGATAGTTATCTAGATGTGCTTCACCTTAAAACAACACACACCGAGTGGCTGAGTGTCTCAGATGATAGACCACTAGATTTCTGAATCCGAAGTCGTGAATTCGCTTTGAGCTCAGTCCATTGATATATGAAGTTCCTCGGCTACGGCGGGTTCTTGTCGGTAGATTAATTAGCACATAAAAGAACTGGGACAAAATTTGCTGCACCTCGGAGTCTCCAGAAACCTTGGAAGTAGTGAGTGGGACATAAAATTACTAATATTATTAACTCTCATTGAACGATTTGGCTGCGCGTACAGGCTGTGTAACGGTAAGCTTGTATGGGGTGATGGTGTGTTAAGACACCACTGTTACTAGTCCTAAATATGATATTCCGTGGTGGAAAACCACTGCTATTAACAACCACTAATGCTACTCCTCCTCCTCCTCCTCCTCCTCCTCCTCCTACTACTACTACTACTACTACTACTGCTACTACTACTACTAATTGCTTCGCTTCTTCAATTGCTGTAGATTTAAAGTGATACCAGGGTCAGAATATTGACCCACGGACATTATTTAACGTTCCAGAATCAACGACTCTTAGTTCTTGCATTTAAATCCCAAATTATTTTACGAATGGATGGCCTTGAACCTTTTTGCTGACATTATAAAATTACTTAATGTAGATGTATTTTTATTTAGAATATATAGAATATGCAAACCTCCCTACTTTATAAACAATAAATGGATCCCACTTTCTCTCTGTTTCAGACGGAGCAGTTCACAGTTTTGTGGATTTTGTTCGCCAGTATCGTCTTGGGAAATTCTGCTGTAATCGTGGCACTCCTGCTCAACAAATCTCGCAAGTCTCGGATGAATTTCTTCATTATGCAACTGGCAGTAGCAGGTAAGAAATAGGGAATACTACTATTTCCTTCTTAATTAGACATTGGAAAACGACCCCACATGTTTTACGGAAATATTCGAATGTCACAATTTATATAGACAACTACAAACAGTTGAACAACTATATAACACCAATTCAAATGCAGTAGATAAATCATTCTTAATCTGGCACAGATCCATCTCGTGTAAGATGCATTCTTACCATACAGCAAGTGGCTATGTGGTTTGAGTGACATAGCTATCAGCTTGCATGTATACATGAGAAGATAGTGGGGTCGAACTCCACTGTCAGCAGCAATGGATAACCATTCTCACGCGAGCCAAATGCTGGGACCGTACCTTAATTAAGGCCGTGGTCGCCTGCTTCCGATTCCTAGCCCTTTCCTATCCCACTGTCACCGGTTCTAGGACATTTCGTACCACCGGACATCTCGTACCACCTGATCGGCTAATTACACGCGAAGTGTCAACTTATGACTATAATATTTAGGAGAGGAAATTCCGTACCACTTGAAAGAGTGGGAACTATTGAGATGTAAAAGCGATATCATAATAAATGTATTAATTTGTACATCCAATGTCCACTACTGGGGCAGAAGTCTCCACACGGTGTGACTACTGATGTTAACCTTCCCTCGGGCGCAACTGATCTGGCTGGCACACGTGTTCGTTATTATTTCGTATTCGTCATTCGCGGGGGCCTAGCTACGTCCACCTTTCATAAGTTTCGTGTTTCCGTGTGACCTTCAAGCCCATATCGGCCAGTTCATCAGAATCTTTTAGTTTACTTACTTGATAATGAAATAATGCAGTAGTTTATAAATATTCACAATAATAGTAATATTATCTATCCTTAAGCTTGCCACGCACATTGCGCCCAAACACCATGTATGCTTCTATTGTATTGTTTTGTTTCAGGATTTATACTTAATAAATCGACTTTCTTATGATAATATTTATGTAAACATAAGTGATAAGTATAGTTTAAAATGCAATTATTAAAATAATATAGAAGATTTTTCAGAAAATGTTGTAAATTATTTTTGTTTCTGATTTCTAAAGTACCGAGCTCGATAGCTGCAGTCGCTTAAGTGCGGCCAGTATCCAGTACTCGGGAGATAGTGGGTTCGAACCTCACTGTCGGCAGCCCTGAAGATGGTTTTCTGTGGTGTCCCATTTTCACACCAGACAAATTTTGGTGTTATACCTTAATTAAGGCCACGGCCGCTTCCATCCCAGTCCTAGCCCTTCCCTGTCCCATCGTCGCCGTAAGACGTATTTGTGTCGGTGCGATGTAAAGCCGATAGGAAAAATAAACAAATATTTTTAAAGTGTGTCTGTCAGGCTCATTATGCCCGCTGGCGTGGAAATGGTTCCAGTCTGACATCAAGTGGTACGATTGTCCTGGCGTAAATATCTGCGAATTACGGGAAAACCGTTCGCAGGTAAATAACGACCTAGGTGCTACGAAATGTCCTCACGAATCAAATAGTATGGAATGTGCGTAGTACGAAATGTCCGGACACACTGTCACCATCTGCGCCGGTGTGATGTAAAAAAGATTTGTAAAAATGTAGTGTTATCAGTACACTGCATCTTCGGTACATTCCTTAACCTGTCTATTTCACCCATACGTTGGCAATATTACAGTGACTGAAGTATGAGAACCGATAGTACAACCGTTCATTGTGCAGACAGTCTGTGTGATGAATTGTCGGGAAGAATCATTCAAATGGTCGGTTGAAGTGTGATTTGCAATAGGCTAGGCAGTCTCATAACAGATAACCATCTGAAAGTGAGGAAAGCAACGGGAATCTACCTCGTTTTCCTAATCTGCCCCTTCAGTGACACCTAGGCTACCTATGGCAGCTAATGGTGTAGTTGTTGGAGATCCAGTGACAGTAACATATGCGTAAGATATTCTGAGTCCACCCAGCTCTCACTCCCATAAAGCAAAGTTTGTCTACAAACAGAGCGATGTAAAGATAGTTTTTTTTTTGCTAGGGGCTTTACGTCGCACCGACACAGATAGGTCTTATGGCGATGATGGGATAGGAAAGGCCTAGCATTTGCCTTGTGTGAAAATGGGTAAAGATAGTTTCGTCCGGGAGCTAACTTCCTTACAGAATACTGTTGATCGCAACTGCGCGTTACAAACTATCTACTGCGGGCTCACTGCATTGGCTTTACTGCACCCTGATTTAATCTCACTTACTATACTACCATTCTGGGAGAACACACACCCCAAATACTTGAAATTATCTACCTGTTCCAGTTTTGTATCCCCAATGTGACATTCAGTTCTCTTGGATTTCTTACCCACTGACATCAATTTAGTCCTCGAAAGGATAATTTTCATACCATACTCATTGCACCTATTTTTAAGTCCCAGGATATTAGACCCCAATCTTCCGGCACAATCTGCCATTAACACCAAGTCGTCAGAATAGGCCAGACAGCGTACTACATTTCCATTCACCTGAATCCCTCCCTGCCACATTATACCTTTCATCAGTTGATCCGTGTAAACTATGAACAACAAAGGTGAAAGATTGAAGCCTTGTAACTCCTCTAAGTACCTTGAACCAAGAACTCCTTCTACCACCAATTCTCACTGCAGGCCAATTGTCAATTGCCTACGTGCCACGATCACACAACCTATCATACGTCACCAGTCACTCGGAACAATCAGCGGTATTCAACAGGTAATCTCTACATGCAATTTTAAAGTTTGTTGTTGAGTTAGAGTTTTTGACAGAAGCTGCAACTGAATTCCGAAGTCGTATGGCATTTTGCAACCAAAGGTCAGAAATAGTCAGCTAAGATACTATCAGGTAGTAATAATTAAATATACGAAAATGTTGAAAGTGTCATCCTAACGGAGAGAGTGGCGGTAAGTGTTAACGCGCAACGGCTATGGAACCAAACTTTTCAATCGTGTATTCGGGCTATCCTGAAAATGTTTTTTTTTTTTTTTTGTGGTTTAATATTTTCGCTTCTAGGTGCGGAGGGTTCTTGTTCAACAAGTCTACAAGTATCTTTTATATTTTCCTCCAGATCTACAGTAAATTATCCGATTGATCTGTTAAATGAGAAATGTCCAGCCTATAAAGCACAGTAAATTAAGATAAAATGAACAACTGGCACTGTCATATGGCCCATGAACAACTCTTTATCGGAGATCCAATGGCCATGGCAATACGGAAATAGGATAAACAACGAACCATAAAATAGAATAAAATAAAAGAACATCGCCAAACGGCACATGTGGTTTAAAACCTACATATCTCTTCCGGCTGGGCTCGCAACCTAGCACATTCCAAACCGTACCTTGTCCTCGCTGCTGACCTCCTCAGGTTGCTTACCCAGCTCTAGCATTACATCACCTGTCATGTTGGTGTGCCACAAGATCCTTATTCAGCATTTTAATATGAGCTACTTCCTAATTACTAAACGCCATTACTTAACTCAACTAATCACTGTTCCAAATTACATACTTTACCCTCCAAATCAATTCCAAATTACCTTAATTACACTCAAATCACCAAACATTTCAATAAATATCTCACATTCATCACCCAAAATTATCGTATATACTTAACACCCCAAATCATTTACAAACTACCTTATTCTTTACCCTCCAAATCAATTCCATATAACCTTAATTACATTCAATCACTAAACATTTCAATGAATATAATCACAATCTCGCGCTTTCCTCTCGCGTCAAACACCCTCTTATTACAAACCCAAACACACTCCACAATTCAAATTCTCATCCATCTCATCACCTAATCACTCTTCATTTCAACTTACTCAAATCAAATTCCACACTTAAATTCTGCCATCACATCTAATCACTCCAAGCGCCCTTCACTCCAAAAAATACCATCGAACTTTCCAATTTCATATCCATCCAAATCAAACTCTTATCCTTCAACTAATCACTCTTCCAAATAACATACTTTGCGCTCCAAATCAATTCCAAATTACCGTAATTACACTCAAATAATAAACCTTTCAATAAATATAATCACAATCTCACACTTTCCTTTCACGTTAATCAACCTCTTATAATTACTAAGGAGGGATCTTATTCATAGGCCACTTCCTTACCAAATTTCATTTGTCATCATTCATCTTCATTTGCTACTCAACTGAGCTTATTGACGGAAAGGGCATGCAGCCGAAAAATTATGTCATATTACTTCATACCCTAACCCGTATCAAGAGACGGGACTAAGGGATAGACATAAACAATATAATAATAATAATAATAATAATAATAATAATAATAATAATAATAATAATAATAATAATAATAATTTCGTAAGGCAGACCCTCCGATGAGGGTGGGTGGCATCTTCCATCTGTAGGTATCTGCATAATATTGTGATGGAGGATAGTGTTATGTGTGGGTGTGTGAGTTGCAGGGATGTTGGGGACAGCAAGAACACCCAGCCCCCGAGCCACTGGAATTAACCAATGAAGGTTAAAATCCCCAACCCGGCCGGAATCGAACCTGGGACCCTCTGGATCACAGGCCAACATGCTAACCATGTGGCCATGGAGCCGGAAAGTTGAAAGTATCATACTGAAGAACAAAGAACGATGTCTTTATTTCTCTTCATCTTTGTAGCAAGTGTATGGTAGGGGCCAGTTTGTTGTACTTTTCGGTACTTCTAGGGTTACGGATGGCATTCCTAAATTGGAAGTCTATTTTGCGACACCTTTATTTTTTCAATTAAATGTATCTTAAAAGCTTTTCAGTCTGTCAAACACTACCTATGTTAAAATATTTTTTACACGTATGTACAGTAATAGTGTGTCCACCTCTGTGGTGTAGCGGTTAGTGTGATTGGCTGCCAACCGCTGAGGCCCGGGTTCGATTCCCGGCTCTGCCACGAAATTTGAAAAGTTGTACGAGGGCCGGAACGAGGTCCACTCAGCCTCGGGAGGTCAAATCAGTAGAGGTGGGTTCGATTCCCACCTCAGCCATCCTGGAAGTGGTTTTCCGTGGTTTCCCACTTCTCCTCCAGGCAAATGTCGGGATGGTACCTAACTTAAGGCCACGGCCGCCTCCTTCCCTCTTCCTTGTCTCTCCCTTCCAACTATCCCATCCCCCACCAAGGCTCCTGTTCAGCATAGCAGGTGAGGCCGCCTGGGCGAGGTATTGGCTATCCTCCCCAGCTGTATCCCACGACCTATAGTCTGAAGCTCCAGGAAACTACCCTTGAGGCTTTAGAGGTGGAATCCCTCGCTGATTCCAAGGGAAAAGCCGACCCTGGAGGGTAAACAAATTGAGAAAGAAGACCTACTCAGATAGATCTTATGGCGGTAAAGGGATAGGACATGGTTAGGAATGGGAAGGAAGCGACCGTGGCCGTAATTCAGTGTACAGATCGGGCATTTGCCTGGTGTGAAAATGAGAAACACCGGATAACTATCTTCAGGGCTGCTGATAGTGGGATTCGAACCCACTCTCTCCCGAATGCAACGGTGAGAGTTATGTGAATCATACCGCGTACACAACTCGCTCGGTCGTCTTGAAACATCCGTACCGAGCTCGATAGCTGCAGTCGCTTAAATGTGGCCAGTATCCAGTATTCGGGAGATACCTTAATTAAGGCCACGGACGCTTCCTTCGCATTCCTAGCCATTTCCTATCCCATCGACGCCATAAGACCTATCTGTGTCGGTGCGACGTAAAGCAACTTGCAAAAAAAAAACCGTCCGTAAACGTACGGCTTTTGTCGTACATGTACACTTGCTCAAAAATGAGTGAGGGCATGGTATTGTATAAGTTCCCCGCAATACACTTTTCTCAGAAACAATTGAACCTTTTTTGTGTATGTTCACTGCATTTGTATCTGCATGGAATAACTACAGTTAAGTCTGATAAAATATTAAATGCGAGGAACATATAATACCATGAGATTTTCCGCTTTTTCTTTCCTTGAGCGATTATACAACTTACTATTTTAATTCCGTGTTTAAATCTCCCGCTTCTACTGGGTGAAGAAGAGATTACATCTGTGGCAAAGTTTACTTGTACTGGTATGCAACCGTGGTGACAAAGTGCAGGCTGCTGAAGTTACGTAATCACTGTAAGACGATTACATGATGTCACGTGATTCGTATTTTGCCTCTCTCATTATTGCTTCGAACTGGACGCATCATTCGCTTGCAATCGTGTCTGCCATTATTTAGTTAGAAAAGTAATTAAGTGAGCCACAACTAATTAAATTAATATCACTCCTTCCTCCAGCAAAAGTGGTAGATTTAAACACTCGATTTGATATGTTTGTACCTGTAGCACGGAAAAGGCACGGTGAAGCTTCTCTTTCGCTGGACTGAGCGGCTCATACGGTTCAGGCGCTGGACTTCTGACCCCAACTTGGCAGGTTTGATGCTGGCTCAGTCCGGTGGTACTTGAAGCTGCTCAAGTACGTCAGCCTCGTGTCTGTAGATTTACTGGCACGTAAAAATCTCCTACGGGAATATATTCCTGCACCTTGACATCTCCAAACATCATAAAATTAAATAGTGGAACGTAAAGCAAATAACGTTTTATTATTAAGCTACTGTCCGACTCGTTGGCCGAATGGTCAGCGTACTGGCCTACGGTTCAGAGGGTCCCGGGTTCGATTCCCGGCCGTGTCGGGGATTTTAACCTTCATTGGTTAATTCCAATGGCCCGGGGGCTGGGTATTTGTGCTGTCCCCAACATCTCTGCAACTCACACACCACACATAACACTATCCTCCACCACAATAACACGCAGTTACCTACACATGGCAGATGCCGTCCATCCTCATCGGAGGGTCTGCCTTACAAGGGTTGCACTCGGCTAGTAATAGCCACACGAAGTTAATAATAATAATTAAGCTACTCCTTCGTATACTTCAGGTTAGAATTTATGGTCGGATAGAAGCAGACAGTCTGTGTTTAGGACTGTACTGAGAACGCGAGAGGCTGCCTTCAGCATTCAGGTCTTGGTGAAACGCTGCCACGATGTTAAATGCTATATCTTCTCTGCTTCATTGACTTTTAAAAGGATTTTGAGAAGGTCCAGTATGACAAGATTGAAATCCTGAAAACTACGGACATAGACTAGAAGGATCTGCGATTTATAGCCAATTTCTCCTGGCAACAGAGAGCCAATGTCAGTGACGGAAGAGGTCAAATAAAAGAGGGTAATGAGACAGGAATGTTACATCGAGCACATGTTTCGAACAGCCCTCGATGACATTGAAATTGACATCATCATCATCATCATCAAAAGAGTGCTGATTTACAACATTCGACATGCATATGACTCCGTATTGATTGCTGATAGACAAGAAGAACTACAGACGCTTCTGGATCGCGTTGTGATGTCGCGTGAGGAATTCAGGTTGAGGCTGAATGTCAACAAGACCAAATACATAATCGTGGTCAAGCAGCCGGTGGCAGATCGAGGCATGTATGTAAAGACGACTTACTTAACCTAAAAGACCGCTACCTCATCCTTGACCTCAGAGTACGTCTTTTCAGTTGCTGTGAATTTTCGCTCCTCCTTTATGGAGCAGAATCATGGACACTGAGTAAAGCTTCTTGTGAACACTTGAAGTACTCTAGACGTGGTGCTATCGGCGTATGCTCGGAATCGGCTGGGTGGATTTGATTCGAAACAAAGACGTTCTGACATGGGTGATAAAGTAGCGGGAGCTTATGAACACCCTCAAGATCCGGAAACGTCACATACTTCGGCCATGTAATGCGACACTCTAAGAAACTCGTTAGTATTTCTTTTCAGTCATTCTATATGGAGTAGATTCACGGCCACTAACATAAGTATCTCTGAAAGAAATTTCAGGCATGGTCTATTCCATCTCATACAGGGTTTTTTAAAAAATACTCGGCATAATTTCTGTGATGGATTCCTCACATATAGAGAAGGAAAAAGTGTGTAAAATTGAGTCCGGAAATGCGTACTTTCTTGGCCTCGACGATCACCTGATCTGAATCCATTAGACACCGTTCTGTGGAGATACGCGAAGTCTTTGGTGTACATGACTGCTGTGGAGGATGAAGCACGAGTATTTTAAATACAACTTGTAAAGTAATGACCGGAGTACACGTGAGGTTCTAGCCCACGAGAGTGTGATATCTCCGAAAGTACACATTTTTCGACCCGTGTTTATATACATTGTTTCCCGTCTCTATCTGTGAGGAATCCAACTCGGAAATTACGACGTGAAGTTTTGAAAACCCTGTAGAAGACGTGGTCTTGGCTGAAAAAAGGATCTCGTGGCTGGGAAACCTACAACAGTGGTTCGGGCTATTCTCAACATCTCTCTTCGGATTAGCCATCAACAGCATAACGTAACCAACATGATTGCCAACGTCCGCTTACGAACATGACACTTCAAGAAGAAGAAGTAGCACGGACTGATGTTCCTGTACAAAACATATCCTACTCACTACCCTCTACAAAAGTTTGTAATGGAAATTTCCCAACACTCAGCATACAAGAAATTATCTCAATCGTGTAGGTATGTATTTAGTTGAAGCATTATTGTTTTTATTTATTTTTCATTCAAATTATATCCGACCTTGCCATACGCCATTGCCACTATTCTTGTCATGACAAACAGCTACGACAAATCAGAGACCCAGTATCCAGTATTCGGGAGATATTAGGTTCGAACCCCACTGTCGGCAGCCCTGAAAATGGTTTTCCGTGGTTTCCCATTTTCACACCAGGCAAATGCTGCGGCTGTACCTTAATTAAGGCCACGGCCGGTTCCTTCCCACTCCTAGCCCTTTCCTGTCCCATCGTCGTCGCCGTAAGACCTATCTGTGTCGGTGCGACGTAAAACAACTAGCAAATCAGAGACAGTACTGCCTCTTTCATCGACGATCATATCTTAAATATTTGCAGTAATGGTGTATTCACAAGGAGACCTCGAAGCGAAACTAATTGACATGTTTGATATACCAGTTCATCATGACTCTGTTGGGACATTCTTGCGAAGGTTATCAAGCTCACAACTCCGAGGTGTGTTGGTTGTGTTCAAACAGACAAGCTGTGAGTGGCGATGATTGATCACTTGGATCTCTTTACCTACAATGTTGTCAGTGTTAGAACAGCTTCAGTGGGAAGCAAAGTACATGGCGCAGTCTGACAGGCGGCATGTGGTACTGCGTCATGGATTAGAAAACTTCGCATTTAGAGTTAATTCATTGATGTGAAAATTTCTGCTTTCTAAACGTCTTATAGGTTGTTTGCGGCCTTAACGTCAATTCAGAACAAGTTTAATCAACATTGCTGTCATTAAAGGCCACGCGATACTGATATTGGAAGAAAGTGCATGCCGAATGCTATGCTTTGTTTCACTAATCTCATTTAGAAGCATTAAATATGCCCCCTTAAGCTATTGCTGAGCTGTTTTTGGTGGTGGTGGATTTAAGGGGGCGTACAAAAGGATGATCACTCTTCTTAACTCGCCGTTTTGAAACATCGGATCCCGTGAGATCTCTGAAGTTAAGCAACATTGTGCATGGTCAAAATTTGGATGGGTTGCCACGCGCTGTTTGGGGGGGGGGGGGATAAGGGAATAGAGGAGCGGAAAGGAACTGGCCACCCTACCGTACGTAAACTCCGGCTCAGGCATACCTCTGCGGAGTTTCGGACCTGCCTTCGGGCAGAATACACCCTTACGTTACTTACCTTCTTAACTCTAAACATTGGAGTAATAGGAGAAATGGAGGTATGACCTAAGAACAGAAAGCGGCGTGAAATGCGTGTATATCGAAAGTAACAAGAATTGACCTACATCCAGACAGGAAAAGTCTAATTGTTTGACTTGATGGTCACTGTATTTATTTTCTTTCAACTAACTCAATCTTACATTTTATTTAGAGGAAACGTAAGCCTACAGTACGTAAAATAGATAATAATAAACAAGGAATAGTAATACGTGCATATGTCAGTCAAGGTCCCATTGTGAGTCCATGGCATAGCAAGCCAATTCCGGTCCCCGACACGAAGAACCATATACAGTGCGTGATATGCGGATATGTTCGTGTGTATGTGCGCGATGCCCAGCTAAATCTACGGCACGCAGAAATCTGAAATTTTTAACATACTCTACGTGTGTACAGCATTTCACCGAGCATGCATGGTAGCTGTGTCAAAGAGCAATGATTGCTCCAGAAATGAAGCTGTCAACTGCACCTGGATTGTTCAGGAGTTGGAAAGGGTGACATTCTATAAGCTCTATATCTTAGCTCAAAATGGAAGGACACTTAATACAGTTTTATTTTTTTATATCTGGTGTGGTATTTTATATAATTTTAATATTATTTGTACCGTCCAACAACTCAGTATCTTAAGCATTGAAGACTATAATTAAAGTAAAATAATGTAATTCTTGGATTGTATTCAAAAACAATCTGTATTAATCAATATAATGTTCTTTTATTTTCCTTTAAATAAATGGTTGAAAACATACAACGGTTGATTTAATAAACGCGGGCTAAGCCTCTGGTACATGCTAATAGATAATAAAAGGCACCGAAATTTAAAAATTCTTCAGTTTTCCCATGTGTTTGGGGTGACTGAAGCCATTCTAGCTAATTTTAGGGTTTGCCCTAAGATTCCCTTACTTAACGCCATGTGAATTTTAAAACCATGTGATATCTGACATCAGCTGCTCAGGTAAAAATCAGCACGTCCCCCAAACTGTAAAAAAACAGGGTTTCCATTTTTCTTCCAATAGGAATTCTTCAACGTGCCTGAAACAGAAACAGAGTTGTTATATTTGAACGTTCTCAAATACTTCTGACTTCAGAGAAGTTCAAACACACTTTAAAAAACATAAAGACAACAACAAATAACATACTGAACCACCGAGGTTGGCTCCTTTTTCCTCATGTTTGATGACTTTTTTCTATTGTCATTGCACCATTTTCCTCCTCACTGCCTGGAGTTTTAACCATCGATTGTACTCCATCATAAATATCGCTCATATTTTCAGCGCCATCGTACGTCTGTCCCCGAAGCATATTTATGAGTAGATTTAGTCTAGCCATGGAAATGTTAATTCTTGTGATGACAGCCATGTTTGGTAACTTCTACTTGTCTAAATAAAACAAAAAATATCCGCAAGATATGAAATAAATCGACAAACTGTTATGCATCTGCCCAAAGCCAACAAACTGGGGATTGTCGTGGTGAAACGAAATTGCACAAATTTTTTCACCAAAAAATGTACCGTCTATTCAAAAAGGGTTATTTCTAGATTCAAAATAACAATAATAAACGTTTCGATCATATGTACACAAAACTGGAACACGTTATGAACAAACTAAGGTATGCAGATTGTCAATAATGTATCTGTTATGTATTAGCAAACGTTTCATCAGTATAAGAGGTGTATTCTCTCAAATATTATGGAAAATGTACTGGCATGCAATCATTTGGAGGCGTGCCCTTGGACCACGTTGTTATGACAGATTACTTTATGGGAAGTTCGTCATCACATTAACTGTCCGAAATTTGATGCGATTGAATAACTGACAAACATTCCAAATCTGACTCTGAATCTGTCGCTTCATTTTAAATACCCTCAAATTCAGATGCGTCACTTTCATCTGCCAACAAATTTCGCACTACTTCATTGCCAACTTTCCGTAGTGAAGTGAAGATGTTATGTTTAAACACACACTGTACTAAAAATGTATATAATAAATCAAATAATAATTTACAGTATACACAGAGGTAAATAACTACTGCTAAAACGTTTTCACTCCTTCCCTGAAGGGGGAGGAGGGCCTCTTAAACGGTAACGCCGTCTCTCAGGCCGGGAGATTTGTTACGGTGGAGGAGATGCACGTCTAAGGTGAGGGGTTTGGCGGCCGTGGCCGTGGCCGTCGCCACTCCGCATCCACCGACCAGACCTTGCACCGTACGAAAAACTACGAAATAAAATGAAATACAATAGCAAAGCAGAGCTTGTTAAGGTTTGTTTATAACTACTTCAGAAATGGCGCTCATACAGATCGGTGGAAAACTGCACTCATTTACAACTGTAGAATTGCGTCCAAAGAGCTTGTAAATATGAATGAAACTGAACTCATGGCTGTAGTCGACATCGGGAACGACAAGAAGTAGACTATCATGGTATCTGTTGAAAAAAGTAGGAAATTACCTGAAGAAATACCAACGTGTCGAATATTCAAAAGTGCCACTACAGCAGGGACCAAAGTGTCGAATATTCGACAGTTGTCAGTACTAGGGCTAGTTAATATGTGAAAATGACAGATATAATTGTGTGTATACAGTTCCTTAAGTGAACAATCTGGTGGTGAATGACAATACCTTTTCATCAATAGAGAAACGGTGACATTCAATTCGTGGTTTGCTTTGAGGGTCAGGGCTAAGTTTTTGAGACGGTAAAATAAAGACTTTCTGAGACCCAGGTGGCCGCTTTTTATACCGCATCAATCATGTAGTATGCCATTCAAGGTGTTCAAATACACCAGCCTCGTTCCATTAATTCTCTTGTTTTTTTTTCTTTTTTTTGTTTTTTTTTTCGCGATTTGCTTTTCGTCGCACCGACACACATGGGTCTTATGGCGACGATGATATAGAAAAGCGCTCTGAGTAGGAAGGAAGCAGCCGTGGTCTTAACTAAGGCACAGTTCTAGCATTTGCGTGGTGTGAAAATAGAAAACTACGGAGGAACATCTTCAGGACTGCCGACAGTAGGGTTCGAACCTACTATCTCCCCAATGCAAGCTCACAGCTGCACGCCCCAAACCACACAGCCAACTCGCTTGGTGCCAGTAAATGTAACCGTGCGATCAATGCATATCGATGTCCCCAAAATCCATAAAAGTAGTTGGTGGGGCTGAGAATGTCTAGAGTTAGTTCCTTAATCATAGCAACTATATTCATTATAATTCCAACGTTAGTTTTTATGTTAAATTCAATTCAATTCAATTCAGTTCATTCAATTCAATTCAATTCAATTTTGATTTTAATGCTACATTTTGTTTTAATTTAATTTGAAATAGCTATAGTACGCAGTATATAATTAGGCTTTATTGTTTGGCATTATAGGAAACTTCATATCCCAAGCCCCGACATGTTCAGAAATAAATAAATAAATAAATAAATAAATAAATAAATAAATAAATAAATAAATAAATAAATAAATAAATACCGGGGCTGAACACCACCTGACGTAAAAACTGATCATCTGAAATATTGTTAATGTTCCTGAGTTACAAGTATGATCGAATGGAAGGATTACATTATTACAGATATTTCTTTACCGTGAATTGAAATTTCAGGTGTCAATAGGGCGTGCTTGAATGTTTCACTGCAAACAGCACTTGGTAATTTGAAATGGCTGCATTCATCGGAAATCAGTACCTGAGACTAGATGCTCAATTGGACGAGGGCCTATAAATTGGAAAAATGCCTTCTAAATACATCGTGACGTCCGCCGTGAAAGCCTGAAATGATATATTTCTTGGCTTATTAATAAATAAAGTGTTATCTACACTTTTACAACACAAGGATGAAATAATCTGCTTTCGGGTTGAGTTTAAACGTTAAAATTAAATACATATTTCCTTATAGGCCTACACAAGCATAATAGTATTATGCAAGTTTATCGGCTAAATTTATGTTGGAAAAATGAGGCGTTCAAAATCAAACTCTGATATTTACACTTTTTCTGAAAATTATTTATACATATTAATGGAATTTTTGCATTTAAATCTATCATTAGACATGTCACTAAGGAGCATATGCCGACAATTCCTTAGGAATTGAGTATGTAATAACAGTAAGTTCAACCAAAACCGCAATAATACCACGTGGCAGTGAAATAAAAACGGAAACATTTCATCGGCCAATAAGCTACTCCCTATTGTATCACGTGATGTTATCCTTTGCTCGCCAGTTTTTCCGCGCTAAGTTTCGTTTTGCAAGTGCTGAACAAGTAGGT
This sequence comes from Anabrus simplex, assembly GCF_040414725.1. Taxonomy (NCBI): domain Eukaryota; kingdom Metazoa; phylum Arthropoda; class Insecta; order Orthoptera; family Tettigoniidae; genus Anabrus; species Anabrus simplex. The sequence goes on along the minus strand of NC_090265.1, from coordinate 616,818,058 downwards.
GTTCTAAATCAGCCTTTGTGCATTAAATGTGAAGTTTAGTATATCGACACGGGCTGCCTAACCGAGGCGGTAAAGGCGTGCTCGGCTCGCCAGGAAGGACGTGGGTTCGAATCCCTGTCAGGAAGTCGTAAAATTTAAGAAACAAATTTCCACTTCCGGAGATCAAATGGCCCTGAGGTTCACTCAGCCTACACCAGAAATGAGTACCAGGTTAATTCCTGGGGGCAAAGGCGGCCGGGCGTAGAGCTAACCACTCTACCCCATCACGTGCCAAGGGCCTTCATGCCCTGTACGGAGATGACTTTGCTTGCTTTAGTATATCGACGGCTTACTTCTAAAACCTAATATCTCGCAGTGCTCTTCCTATTTATTATTTTCCTTAAGACTGGTCATGTCTCCCAGCCACATATTGATATGCAGCCCATCAGAACAATTTTCGGTGTGTTCATTTTCCTATGTGCGTGTGTAAAGGAAAATGAACCTTAAAGCATTATACTGTAGGAGTGCGTGAACAGGTCATGCAAACATACATTCCTACAGTACGGTACGGTATGGTTGATTTTCCTTTACATATGCGAATAGGTTTTAGATATAATCCATGGATATATTAGAGAGAATCCTTCTAAATCAAAAAGGTGTAGAAAGAAATTAAGAGAGAACACTGGCTTAAAGGGACATTGAACAGTCCCTTAAAACTACAACCTTGCTTCATGTTAACTTTGGCTGAACTATATTTAACTTTTTTATTTTAAAAGAAATGCCGAAACCTCAAATTATTTCAAATTTATTTTTATATCCTGTCCATAAAAAGTTAATCTGGTGATGAAGTGAAGAAATACGCAGACACAATCGTTACCACTCTATTTTTATATTTGTATATTCCCCCACATCCCTTCTTTATCCCCACCAAAAATAAGTACTACCTAATTCGGATTGTCAGCAAAGAAACTGAAGCTAATTTTCTTCAACTTATTACCTAAATTATATAAGTGGAATGCGCCATATAATTTGCTTAATACAATTTGCCTGGTATTTCCGTGAACAATTCAGTAAATAAATGTCTCCATAGGATCCTACAAGCAAAACAAATTGCAAATTGTTTTTAACCCGATCGGGCCCAAAATCAAATCCGACATTCACAAAATGTAAGTACATTTATTTAGTATGTGCTAATATTTTGTTTACCGCGCGAGTTAGCCGTACGGTTAGGGGCGCGCAGCTGTGAGCTTGCATCCGGGAGATAGTGGGTTCGAACCCCATTGTCAGCAGCCCTGAGGATGGTTATCCTTGGTTTCCCATTTTTACACCAGATAAATTCTGGGCCTGTACATTAAAAAAGTCCATGGCTGCTTCCTTCCCACTCTTAGGCCTTTCCTACCCCATCGTCACCATACGACCTATCTGCGTCGGTGCGACGTAAAGCAAATTGTAAAAAAAAATGTCTAAGTATGAAAGAAAATAATTTACTACATAGGAACAACGTGGAGAAAACCCCTTTGACTTTTTTGGAAGAAGTATTTTACTTTTCCTGTCTTCTAAATAACTGTCAATGTGGAAATTTCGGTTCTGTATTTGAATACTTCAAATTCATATTAAAATATTGGATAATAGATATTTAAAATATTGGATAATAGATAATTAAAATATTGGATAATATACAGATAGGCCTATTGTACTACGAAAAATCATACTCGGGTGTGATATGCTAAGTTTGACGCTCTTTTTTTTCCGCTCAGATTTTGTTTTAGGAAATGAACCTTAATGAACCTTAATTAAAGTCATGGTTATCACGTTATCTAGTCACTAAGCGTCAAGTTTACCAATTGCGTCTCATATTTCACACGATATGAATTCCATAGGCTTACCATGCCAGGTTTCCGGAGTGTGAAGTTGTAAATACAGAACCTTACCACAACAAATTTTCCCCGAGGACTACATAATGTTAAAACAAACCGAGATTTATCAAACAAAACGCTACTGTTTCAAACGCTGTTTTACGGGTAGAACATTGAAGGGAACGTACATTTATTCGCCTACGGGAACTTGTTTGTTCAGTGCAGTTCTCTTCCACCTCAAACAAATGTCCAATTAGAGAGACAGTAATGGAATTAGAAAAAATAACATAAAACCAATATAGCAAAGAGAATGAAATTATGTCAGACAATGAAGGATTGTAATTATAATTTAAAGCTTGCTTGAAATTCAATTTATTAGTACAATAATTCTTCAAAATAATATGCAAGAGCTATCTTTGTAATACAAGTGAAGTATCCTATTGTTAGTTCCAATTAAGTAATGAAAGTAACGTTCTGCTTCCTCTCGATGCATAAAGCAAGGATGCACACAAGTATGGTCCGATCCACAACGAGGTCCACAGCTTCCTTTCAAGCACAGCTTATAGGCTCATCAGGCAGCCATTCTGGTGCAATGAGCTGTGACAGTGGGCGTAGTGCTCTTGTATAGAAACAATGCAAAAGCTGATATATTTGTATTTATGTATATTTATACCGCATTTCATTGAGGCACCTTAACAGGTGCAAAGTACGGACACTTTTTAACGGAGGTGTTGCCATTGTTGTTGTTAGAAAACTGAGCGAGTTTGTTACGCGGTGCATGACACGTAGTTTCGAGACTCCATTCAAGAGATGATGGGTTTGAACATCATATTCCACAGCACTGAAGATAGTTTTCGATGGTTTGCAATTTTCTCACCGGGCAAATTGTGGGACTGTAGAATAGCACACAGCCAGGATTGTTTCTGGAGGAAACTTTCAACTTGAATTTTATTCAGTGCTTTTTAAACATGAGGCATATATCAAGTGTCACTCCTAGGTATATTGGAGTGTCGCAATGTTGTTGTTCAACGCCTGGCCACTCTATTTTTAGCCTTCAAACGGCTTCCCTCTTTCTCATATGAAAGGCGGGCATGTGTGTCTTATAGGGATTTGGACTGAGCTGATTTGATCTGTAGTAACATGACAGACCTTCGAGAACATTAGTCAGACTGATCTACTGTGTTACAAAGTCTGAGCGGCCAAAGCGAGATCATAAGTATACAGAAAACTCCTGCAACTGGTGGCTATGGACTGGCCGTTTGTGTACAGGGTGGACCACGTAAGTTGAGACTCTACAACCTCTCAAAAACTAAGCGTTGTACAAATAACTGTCTCGAATGAAAGTTGCTTGATATTAAGGGGGAAGAACATGTCATTTGTCGTGTTTTACTTGGAGAACTTTTGGATGGTCATTTGAGGTTCAGGTGACGTTCGCTAAATGTAAACCAACATTTTTATTTTGTTTTGTTTTCGCATTTTTCATAGAAAACTAAGTAACTTTTGTATAAAGCACATAGAAATTGTTCGTACACAAACGTACATAACAACGAAAAGTGTGAACGAATTACATGAATGTGTTCGAAGAGCGCAATGAATCGTTGCACCCATTCGACACAGTCCATCATAACACTACGGCGAGGAGGCCATGAGACACTGTGTCCGTTATTTTATTTACTTTGCGCAATAGGACGGTTTCCTGGTATCTGTCGTTATTGTACATGCAATCGCCTGCGAGTCTAGGTGGAGTCCTCTGGTAGTAAGTATCTACTACAATCATTAGTGATCACCGAGTGATAACCACAGATCCATGCAAGTCGTTCAACAGTTCAAGCGTAGGCAGTTGTCTGTGTGTTGAAGTGGACCGACTTTCACATAAACACAAAGTGGAAATGGTTCTCATTTACGGGAAATCTAGGACAGGTGTGGAACAAGCTATTCTTGTGTACGCGGGAAGGTTTACTGATAGAAGAACTCCATTAAGAGCTTCATTTTATATGATGTGCTAAAACAATTCACCGAAGAAGGCAGTGTCCAGCCAAAGAAAAGGAGGCACAGAAGAACCGATATGGACGACGACAGAGCAGTTGTGGTGCTAGCTGCAATGAATTACGACTCCCATGTACGTTCTCGCCCATTAGGTACCAATGCGGGAATGTCCAAAAGCAGTATCCTCAGAATATTGAAACGGCATAAATTTCATCCCTACTATATGTTATTACATCAAGAACTACATGGTGATGATTTTGTGAATAGACTAACGTTCGGTAGGTGGGCACAGAACAGACTGCGGAATAATATTGATTTTCTTCAGGTAATATTGTTTAGTGACAAATATACATCCACAAATTATGGTGAAGTAAATCGACACGATATGCACTATTGGGCTGTGGACAATCCACATTGGTTACGAGAAGTGGAATATCAAAGACCCCGGTCGGTTAATGTATGGTGTGGAATTTTTGGTGCCAAGGTAATGATACCGCATTTCATTGAGGCACCTTAACAGGTGCAAAGTACGGACACTTTTTAACGGAGGTGTTGCCATTGTTGTTGTTAGAAACTAGGAAGCAAATGTGGTATCAGCACGATGGATGCCCTGCGCACTATGCACGTACTGCTCGGGATATTCTAGATAACAATGATCATGATCGTTGGATAGGACGCGTAGGCCCCGTCAATTGGCCTGCTCGGTCTCCTGACCTAACATCCCTGGACATTTTCTTATGGGGTTACCTGAAAAATCGAGCGTATTGTGAAAAATCAAAGAATACGGACAACAAGAAGGTGCGCATACGAAATGCTTGTGTCAGTATTGACAGAGACATGCTTTTAAGGACATATCAATTGTTCATTCCAGAGTTGGAAAATACATTGAGGTAGAAAGGCATCATTTTGAACATTTATTACGATAAGGTCCAATGCGTATGCAATAACTGGTAGCCTGTTACTCTGTGTACCTACCTGTCATCAATGTTGCATTGTCTACGCCAGGGAAAGAACCATCTATTTATAAAAATGGTGTGTTAGAAGATGTTTAGTTTTGTATGAGAAATGCGAAAATAAAATGAGAAATGTCAGTTCCCATTTAAAAAACATCTCGTGACCATCAAAGTCCATCCAAACGTTCTCCAAATAAAACACGACAAATAACATGTTCTTTCCCCCCTTAATTATAAAGCAACTTTTATTCCAGACAATTCTTTATACAACTCCTAGGTTTTTAGATGTTGTACAGTCTCAACTTGCATGGTCCACCCTGCATACAGGATGGTCGTAAACAACGTGAATCTGGTACATGAGTGTTAGAGTGATGTTCATCCTGATATAATAATCTCGTATGGCTATTACTAGCCGAGTGCAGCCCTTGTAAGGCAGACCCTCCGATGAGGGTGGGCGGCATCTGCCATGTGTAGGTAACTGCGTGTTATTGTGATGGAGGATAGTGTTATGTGTGGTGTGTGAGTTGCAGGGATGTTGGGGACAGCACAAACATCCAGCCCCCGGGCCATTGGAATTCCCGGCCGGGAATCGAACCCGGGACCCTCTGAACCGAAGACCAGTACGCTGACCATTCAGCCAACGAGTCGGACTTCATCCTGATTTTTTTATTTATTTAATAATTCACTTCCTCAAACCGATGTCATTTCATCAGCTGATGAAGTTAGCCAATCAGATCGCTTCGCGGGCGAATTCAAATGGGCTTTGCGAGGTCGGTTTTGATAAATCTGCATGTGGCTTATGATCGGCTTGAGAGCACCAATCGAAGAAAAATCTTCGTCAGGGGACAAATTTCAAAACGGACCTCCATGCTGACAGGGTGGCGCCACAGCAAGGACGCTACAGTGACACCGTCTGTGGTTGAAACAGATTTCTCTGCATTACTCTCAAGACGGTTTGAAGTCACGTGCAGATTTAACAATAACACCTTACAAAGCCCATTGAATTCGAAGCTATCTGATTGGCTAACTTCAGCAACTGATAAGATGACAACGGCTCGAGGTATTTTTCAAGTTATTTGGAGAGAAACTTCCTGTATGTATGATATAAACATTTTAATAATAACCTCAGCTGTCTGATGAAATTAATTATGGTGAAAAGAGAAATGAGACTTAGAGATGCTATCCAATGATTTAAACCTCTTCTGTTGGAATATTTCACTTCTTAGGGCGACTATTTCCCATTGAAATGTCAAGAAATGGTTTCCCCATTTTTCTTTAGACACTTCTCTCTTTCCCTATTTCTTGATGAGTGTAATATTTTTCCACGTATCTCCTGACACAGACCAGGGCAAAATGTAGCTTCCGCTTCAGTGTCAGTATCATTCATGTCTGTGACAGCATGAAGCTTGCTGAGGTATGGATGGTGTTGAGTTTTTCCAATCGAAGCACGATTACTATATTTGAGTTTTACAAAGTGTGCTACTATTTGGATCAGTAGTGCTGTAATACCACTTCTAGCCTAGTGAAGAAAGCAATGGCGAATCAGCTCACTTACGATCATACCGTATACTCCTCATGGTAGCGCTGACATGGTATTTGTGGTTCCTCTAAAACCGCATAATGGTTTTTTTCTTTTTTGCTAGGGGCTTTACGTCGCACCGACACAGATAGGTCTTATGGTGACGACGGGATAGGAAAGGCCTAGGAGTTGGAAGGAAGCGGCCGTGGCCTTAATTAAGGTACAGCCCCAGCATTTGCCTGGTGTGAAAATGGGAAACCACGGAAAACCATTTTCAGGGCTGCCGATAGTGGGATTCGAACCTACTATCTCCCGGATGCAAGCTCACAGCCGCGCGCCTCTACGCGCACGGCCAACTCGCCCGGTCGCATAATGTTTGTTTGTGATACGTAACGATACAGCCAGTCTCTGCGCTAAGATTCTTTTTTTACAATTTGCTTTACGTCTCACCGACACAGAAATGTCTTATGGGATAGAAAAGACCTAGAAGTGAGAAGGAAGTAGTCGTAGCCTTAATTAAGGTACAGCCCCATCATTCTGTGCCAAAAACTTAATCCATATAGACACAGTTGAAAAAATCCGCAGCCTGTGTCTAGTTCCAACCAGGTCAGAAATGGAATGAAGCTCCCATCTAGCGGCGGGGATAGGAACTGTGCTGGCTGCCGAAGCCTGTCGCACTCCTCTGGGGGAGTGATTAATGACTGGCAGATGAAATGGTATTGGAATTATAGATGACAGGGAAAACCGGAGTACCCGGAGAAAAAAAGTCATCCCACCTCCGCTTGGAGTGATGGAGTGATCGAGATTTGAACCACGGAACCCAGTTATGAGAGGTCGGCACGCTGCCGCCTGAGCCACGGAGGCTTTTTGTATACACTTTTGATATATGCCATCTTTCTCCGCATCGTTATCTATGGTTTGTAGCTAAATACTGTTCCGTGAATCTGGTCCAGTCCGCCTCTGTGGTGTAGTGGTTAGTGTGATTAGCTGCCACCCACAGAGGCCCGGGTTCGATTCCCGGCTCTGCCACGAAATTTGGAAAGTGGTACAAGGGCTGGAACGGGTTCCACTCAGGCTCGGGAGGTCAACTGAGTAGAGGGGTGTTCGATTCCCTCCTCAGCCATCCTGGAAGTGGTTTTCCGTGGTTTCCCACTTCTCCTCCATGCAAATGCCGGGATGGTACCTAACTTAAGGCCAAGGCCGCTTCCTTCCCTCTTCCTTATCTCTCCTTTCCAAACTTCCCATCCCCCCACAAGACCGCTGTTCAGCATAGGAGGTGAGGCCGCCTGGGCAAGGTACTGGTCATCCTCTCCAGTTGTATCCCCAGACCCAGAGTCTGAAGCTCCAGGACACTGCCCTTGAGACGGTAGAGGTGGGATACCTCGCTGTGTCCGAGGGAAAAACCGACCCTGGTGGGAAAACCGATTACGAACGAACGAACGAACGAACGAATTTGCTCCAACATCATCGATTAGGAAGTGTGAGATGGATAATTTAGACCGCGACAAAAGTCCTTCAATCTTACAACCTTTCCGCTGCCCGCTTGCTGTTCGACAGCCACTCACTCTTTTTCATCATGTGATCGTGAGCTCTGGAACCTACACATTTACATGAAATCCGAAATACGGACACATGGTTTTCTATTTAAATAATATCACGTACTCAGATTTGGATCGTGACTATCTTGGTCAATGTCATTGTAATGTCATAATCCGCCATTGAAGAAAATTGCCAGAGAAATGTTGCATTTATCATCCGTAAGTCACATCGGTATCCGGCATTCGTATCTGTAGGCATGTTCCTTGTGATGTACAAACTGAATATTCAGGTGACAGTGTTTTACAGCAAGCCCTCCCGGGTGATCGGAAATCAAAAAGCCGCGGTTTACATGTGGCAATATTGTGTGCTGATGCCGTTCATTTAATAACGTTATTGATTGAGCTTTACCAATAGGTGATAGTACAGAAACATGTAAGCTGGAATATGCATGATGTTTAGCAGGTCGAACAGGATCTGTAGTTGAATGAAATATTGCCCTATACTGTTACAAACCCAGGTCCTGCGTCTGCTACAAGATGATAATAATATTTATTTATTGTGTGGCAAACATATTTATAGGTATAATTAATATTCAAAATCTAAATTACTAATATAAACAAATAACTGGTATGTTTCTAGGTCGAGTTCATAGTAGTAGGAGATCAGAGGGCAGTTTTGAATGATATGCTTCACTGTGCCGCAGTCACAACGTGGTGAGGGTTTTTTCTTTTTTTCTTCTTTTACAGGAAATCTCCACATACAGCGCAATTGGTCCAAATTGCGTTTCATTTCGTCCAAATCTTCCGAGGTTGATCCAGGGCAGTCACTTTTCTCTTAATGGATGGCATTTCAGAATATTATGGGGGTGCAAACTGTTTTCATTCATGCGACCACTGCTCTAGGGAATTAACATTTGTAGCAACAAGATTCTATGCCATACAAGTAGGTGGATGTCTCGATCGAAGATAGTCAATATGTAGGTGATATCACCTGCATGAAAGGGCAATTGGTGACCATTTAGGATTTTTAAGGCCTTGCGCAAGTTGAGATGCAGTTTATTGAGGTGAGGTGACTCACCGTGGGTTTCCGTGAAACATGGAAACAAATACAACAGCGAATGTTCGAACGCAGGGTGACGTAGTGCAGTTTCAGCGCAACCGTGAGCTGCGAATGTCTGTGCTCGTGCTGAAGTTGTCACTAGTGACTACGACCTGCGCGGAGTGAAAAGATTTCTTTCCCAAGAAGTCCACGATGGGAGAGAATCTCATCGAGGCAGTTCCAGAGAGAAAACTTGTATATGATACCTCACTTGCTGACTATATAAAAATCAAATTAAAATCGCAGTTGCAAGTTTTTATAATTTATTTGTTGACATTTTGTATTCAGTACAGTCCCTCTTTAACTGACGAGTTTTTTTGTAAAATTAGGCATATATTTATATATTTGCTATATGCAGATGTATGTCACAATTCTTTTGAACTAATAATCATGAACGACAAGAATTACTTAGTTGGGAGGATTCACATCTGACATTTAAAATAAAATTAGCACGTAATTTTGAACTGTATTTTCTATTTCTACATATTTATAATTATGTACAGTAAAATTTTAAAGAAGGTTGCTCCATGTTCCGTAACAGACGATCTGAAATTAGAGTAAGTCAGGGAGAGAAATCGCACGGGGAGAGATGGCGTAAAGTAGGCCAGTGCGGCATTCGCCCGCTAGATCGCACGGAAACTGCTTCCCGTGTGTACAGTGTGTCCGTGAGAACTAAAGCCATTTGTTGGATGCCACATGGTGCAAGTGATTTCGCTTGAAAACGTGGATATTTCTGGCAAGTACGTCTTCCCTACCTTACAAAAGCCCACTGAAAGGATTTCTCAAGCTAAATTAACTTTGCATTCCCACAGGCGTGTGACTAGGTTAGTCAACGACTATGCTGGTGTGATATGCGCCATGTTGGACCGACACAGTTCATGGAGCAGCGGTGCGCCGTCTCTCCCTAAATGTCGGGTGAGATGGCCCACTGCATTTCTGGGAGAGATGGCGCGGTGTTCCTTGAATTTCCATTTACGACTAAAATGTGTTATCATTATCTGATCAGTTTGTTAATAAAATATATGTACCCTATATGTATTTTGTGTAATTCTGTGCAAATTTATACTAATTATGGGGAGGGGAAAGCAGCTGTAGCCTAACCGGAGTTTGTGGTATATGCGTTTAATGCAACTAAACTTAAGAATATCTCCAACAAAACAGAAATGTCTATGAACAAAAAGAACGAAGTGCAAAGAAAAGTTGCACCACTGCCACAACGGGAAAGAGTATTTTTTTATTTTTTATTTTTTGCTATTGGCTTTACGTCGCACCGACACAGATATGTCTTAGGGCGTCGATGGGAAGGAAGCAACCGTAGCCTTACTTAAGGTACAGCCCCAGCATTTGCCTGGTGTGAACATGGGAAACCACGGAAAACCATCTTCAGGACTGCCGACAGTGGGATTCGAACCCACTATCTCCCGAATACTGGATACTGGCCGCACTTAAGCGACTGCAGCTATCGAGCTCGGTGGCGGGAAAGAGTAGGGAACTAGAAAAACCTCATTCAAAAGAAGCAGGTAAAATGATTCAAGGAGGGCAAAGTAATGCAATATCTGATGATTGCAACAAGTGTGTGGAGTGTTGAGAGAAGTATTATTTGACAAACGAGAACGATGATTGGATTAAGTGCACCGACTGCAACAAGTGGCTGTACGAATCATGTTGAGAGTATAAGTATTTGTGTAATAATTGTGGACTAGTGACTGTAAGGCAGAACATATCCAAAAAGGACTGTGGGTTAAACAATTAATTGGTCTATTAATGACTAATGAATAATAGACAAGTTAATGTAAATAAGGAAATCTTCTTTCCTACCGCTTTTTCCCACACTTGTGGGGTCGCGGGTACGAACTGTGTCGCACATGTGTATTTGGTCATGTTTTACGGCCTGATGCCCTTCCTGACACCAAACCTATGTGGAGGGATGTAATCACTATTGCGTATTGAATCACTATTGAATATGATGAGAAGAGTGTTGGGACGGACACAGACACCCGAGCCACAAGAATTAATCAGAAGCGATTAAAATCCCTGACCCGGCCGGGAATCGAACTCGGGACCCTTTGAACCGAATGCCAGTACGCTGACCATTCAGTCACCGAGTCGGACAAATATAAATAATGAACTAAATGTATTAAATTTGCAATCATAGTTTACTTCAAAATTACTTCCCTCCTTAGCATATACAGTGAATAACACCATATACACCTGGAGACCAGGGGAAAGATGGCGCGAGTGACACACCTTCAAATAAAAAAGCTTTTTCAAAAATCTACTTACATAAGACCATTTCCTTCATAAAGCTGTGAGGGGACATACGAGCAATGACGTCTAGCATAAAAATAAGTTAGTCGAAATCTTGGCGAAGACTTGCTGCACGGTCATTACAAAATCCATGCCATCTCTCTCCGACTTACTCTACACATTTTCTCGGGATTTTTCCTTCACAATGAACTAACACTGATCATGTTTTTGGCTCATTGTAATTAAACCTATTTTTTAGAAGAAACTTTCAGTATCCAGTAAAGATTCAATATACATTGCAATCATAGCACACATTATCGACAAAAAATCACTTGCAGTGGTGATAGAACTGCCACCTCAACTTTCGTTACCTTGCGCCAGGCTTAAGTATACCTTCATCATGGTGTCCGGACATTTGTGGTCACCACGAAATCACGGACATTTGTGGTCACTGAGATATATTTGTGGCCAGTCACGGAAATTCCCCAGCAGTCACAGGAAATTTGCGGTCATGCAGCACGGGGTGGGCCTCATTAGCTTAATTTCAAGGTATTTCCGCTAACCTGACTGGGCTCTGGTGACGAGTTTTTGAGTAACAATGTCTTAAAACTGACGCATGGTTGAAACATGTTTAAAAACGGATACATTTTGCATTCCACCTGCGATAAAACCTAATGTGAAATGAAGGTAAAAAATTATGACATCATTGGATTTTCTGTAGGACTGTTGATTATTCAATTAACAATCTCCTACTCGAGTGCATATCATAAATAGTCGACAGTAAATTTTATGTTTTAAAATGCTGATTCCCATCACACTTTATTCAGAATATTAATCTAGAACGAGCGAGCAGGAGCCCAGGCAGGTTAGCGAGAATGTCTCGAGATTAAGCTAATGAAGCTCCCCTCCTGCTGTTGTGATCGCAAGTCTCCTGTGACTGCTGAGGAATTTCTGTGAGTGGAAAAAGTTTATCTCAGAGACCGCAAATGTCCGTGACTGCAAATATCCAGCAACCTTCATCATAGCGTTCCATCTTGGCAGGTGTGGTGGAGAATTATATGGCTTGGTATTGGAAAATACTGAGTTGGTGTTGACCTGATTCTTCCACAAATCATGTGCATGATGTTGTTGATCTTTACATCTATTCTCTTCACGTAATCATTTTTTATCCAAAACTGGAGCGCAATATTCAGCAACAGAGTAAAATAATCCATTGGGTGAAGGGCAGAGGGTTGTAACGCCAAATCCCCCAAGTGATCCAACAGTGATTCCGGAGGATATTATTTCGGTGTCTTGATTTCAGCAGCAGTTTCTCTCAAGTGTTCATTGAATGACAGTGTTCTGCCAAGTGTTATGCCCACATACTTCGGGAGTCTTTTGAGTTGAAGGAGGGTGTTACCGAAATAAACTATAAGAAATTCCTTAGCCATTCTGTTGTTCAAATGCAAAGTAACTTCAGTTTTACGCATACTTAGTTGGAGTCTCTACTTCCGGAAATGCATTCCTAGTGCAATTCCTCTTCTCAGGCCATGGCTGTTTGTCTTCGTCTTAACATACACATCTTCAGCTACTTATAACACATCGCATTACCAGCCTCCCTACAGAAACACAAGATAGTGAATACATCCAACCACATAGGTTGGCGCCAGAAAAGGCACCCTACCTTAAAACTGAACTTAATTTATAAAATAATAATAATAATAATAATAATAATCATAATAATAATAATAATAATAATGATGATGATGATGATGATGATGATGATGATGATGATGATGATGATGATGATGATGTAACGGTTCCTTAATCTCCACCAGGCCTAAGTCCGGAAGATTGAACAGTGCACTGGCTTCGCAGCAGCAGTTCGAAAAATGTGGGAAACGGACGCGGCAACAGTGAGGCCTCTGGCCACCTCCGCCACAGAACTTGTACATAATAAGTTGCAACAACACCTGTAGGGCCTGGACATCGCCTATATACTTTCACAAATGCGGAAGGCTGTCGTTCTTAACACCTGCCTATCACAGTAGTTGAGGTCGGTAGGACTTGACAACAGTCCATCTCCTGATCGGAAAATCCACCACGCCGAGTGAAATGTGAATAATAATAATAATAATAATAATAATAATAATAATAATAATAATAATAATAATAATAATATAAAATTCCCTCCTCTAAGATCGCAATCGTACTGCAATAACATACTTTAGTTGGCACAGCGCATAGTTTTATTTAAGGGGCCGACGACCTCGATGTTAGGCCCCTTTAAACAACAAGCATCATCACCATCACCAGTTTTATTTAAAATTAAAAATCGATAGACACAACAAAATAGTCATCTCTGAATCCAAAATGATATTGTAGTAGCTAACTTCAGGTGATACAAGCATTTCGATCTACAACTTAAAATGTCTACACAAAATAGCCATTCTGTAAGACTATAATTATAACGTAGTAGTAAAATAGAAGATAGAAGCTAGTAGTAAAATAGAAGTCGTTTTCAATAACGACTTAAAATGTATAAAAATAAAATAGAAATCCGATAAAGCCATAATGGTACTAAAATAGGATATTTCTGCTGGTGTAACTCATTTTCATTCACAATAGCATAGTCTTCACTCGTATGAGGAAATAAGAACAATATCCTCTTTAGTTGTGCAGTTGACAGCCAGCAAATTAATGTGCGTTTGCAAGTCCACAATTTCCTCTGCTGTCACGTTTCATTCCGTTGAATATATTTTCTGGTACCTCGACTTGACTTGCTAATGTATATCTGTGATGTGCCACCTGTTGAACAATCCGTGCACATAAATTTCAGTTAGGTTTATTCAGTCACATTTAAATTAATTCAGTAATTTAAAGGAGTCAGGAGATGGCTCGTAGCTTCCATAAATTGTTAACGTGGATTCAGGGAATTCCATTCCCTCACTCCAACTCTGTGAGTTTATACGCCTGTCAAGGAGAAATAAATGCTCACAGAACCCTCGAGTACAATGAAGAAAAATGTATGCAACAGTCTAATGTACCGCAGGAAGCACTTGGTTAACATATGCCAATATTTACATATACTGTAGTCCTGTGTTAGTCGCAATAAATAGTTGTTTAAGCGTTGTCAGACTGTTAAGGCGCTGGCTTTATAAGCCCAAGTTAGCAGGTTCAATCATGGTTCACTTCGTCCGACTCGTTGGCTGAATGGTCAGCGTACTGACCTTCGCGTCAGAGGGTCCTGGGTTCGATTCCCGGCCGGGTCGGGGATTTTATCCTTCATTCGGGGGCTGAGTATTTGTGTTGTCACCAACATCCCTGCAACTCACACACCACACATAACACTATCCTCCACCACAATAACACGCAGTTACCTACACATGGCAGATGCCGCCCACCCTCATCGGAGGGTCTGCCTTACAAGGGCTGCACTCGGCTAGAAATAGCCACACGAAATTATTATGGTTCACTTCGGTGGTATTTTGATGGTACTGAAATATATCATCCCCGTATTGCTGGATTAACAGGGCAATATTCCAGCCCCTCGGTGTCTTCAAAAAGCATAAAGAAAGGTAGAGGAACGTAAAAATAATTAATGGTTATAGATAATAATAATATAATAATCACAAAAACAATAATAATATACTTTTAGTAGAAGTAACAATTCAGGAAGTTGTGTGAAAGACTGGGACTAAGCTTGTTCAAAATACATTTGGAAAAGATAGCTTAAAATAATGTATCATTCACTTGTTGAGCCACTATATGATACGGTGTAAGTGTACGGGGATCGCCTTCAGTTACAGACATAAACATGGAACAAATGTTACAAAACCGTATTGTCAGGACTTATTTTTTTATTTCTTTTTTTTTTTTTTTTTTTTTTTTTTTTTGCTACTTGCTTTACGTCGCACCGACACAGATAGGTCTTACGGCGATGATGGGAGAGGAAAGGCCTAGGGGTTGGAAGGAAGCGGCCGTGGCCTTAATTAAGGTACAGCCCCAGCATTTGCCTGGTGTGAAAATGGGAAACCACGGAAAACCATCTTCAAGGCTGCCGACAGTGGGGTTCGAACCTACTATCTCCCGAATACTGGATACAGGCCGCACTTAAGCGACTGCAGCTATCGAGCTCGGTAGGACTTATTTTTGGTACGGAAATAGTGCAATGCTTAGCTTAAGTAAAGGTATGTTAACGAGGATGTACTGAAGGGAGGGTAAAACAGGTTTATAAGTAGAGCATAATTAAATCAAATTAATGGAAGCGGCAATATCTATTTTAAATGATTATACACATGGAACAAGTCTAAGGTGAAGAAGTTACTTTCAGGCCAGCACGTACTGCAACATACTCTTAAGAACAAAATATAAATGAAAAGGACATGTACAACTATTTTTCATAGAATATAGAATTGCAGTTTATATATCTGACCATAAAAGGAAAATTCATCATAAAAATGCATGTTTAAAATTATACATTTCGGGAATCCATTTAGATCAAAGTGATAAAAACCCGCAACACAGGGTGATATGACCTTATGTAAAATATTTTTATTCTGATGCAAAATGCCTTTGCTGGCGAGATGTAGTGTTTACAGTGCACTATGTCTTCTTGTATGGGCTATATCAAATTTGTTACTTTCATTGACCTGTCTCAGTCTCATCCTTGGCTTTGACAATATGAAAGTGACTGAGGTATGAGCGATGCTAGTAATACCATTCCTTATGCAGCCAGTCCCTGTTATGAATGGTGTGAAAATATCGCTCATAAGGTCGGTTGGTGCATGCATTTCAGTGGGCTTGGCAGACTGATATATAATAGCAGCGGCTGGCTCGGTGAGGAAAGCAACGGGAAACTACCTCACTCCTCATTTCCCTAGTACGCCTCTTCAGTGACGCCTAGGCTATTTATGACAGCTGTTGGCGGAGCTGCAGAGGATCAAACCAGCCTTCGGGCTGATTACCCAACATACATACATACTGATGCAAATGTAAAAGTCTTAATAATCTTGTAAATATCAAGATTGCAGAAAAGTATACAATATGTAACTACTTCACCGGTAGATAAGCACATAAGTGTCTCGCGGGTGTAAATAATTGCATAGATAATGTATAATATTTTACTGAACGTTTAACAATATATTGTAGATAAGTGAATAATTAAATAAACAAAAAAGTGTTATCAAAAACGCCCACTGGCAACATTCACCCTCGTTTTGCCACAACCCTGTATCCATAGTACCAATGCGCATCTCAACCAACCTAACTGTAAGATGGCAGTGAGTGGGGATTGACGCTCCAAAAATAATGACTTCGTGTTAACCAATGGAAATGAGACAAATGGAATTTCCTACTTTAAGTAAAAGAATAAATTATCGGTGGGAACATGTATTCCTGTACACAGTTGCAAGAAATAATATACGAGTTTTAGTGTGGAAACAGTACTATATTCTGAAGAAGTACATCATAAAAGGAAATATGAAATGAAACGTAAAGCAAATTTCAACACATATGATGTCAATAATAACTGTAATTATAAAACAAAAGTTATTCTGCATTTATTATTATTATTATTATTATTATTATTATTATTATTATTATTATTATTATTATTATTATTATTATTTAAATACTGCATGTCCTTGAATATATCAAATACTGTCGTTTATTATCTAGTTATTGTATGATTGCATTTTTCAATTAAAACATTTGACAGAGAGTAAAGTTTCACATTCGAACGTAGCTATGTTATTGCCAACATAAACCGTATACCGGCTGCACTATACTGTCTCTACTAGCTTAACCTGCCGTTGTTGCATCGTGTGCCCTGAATTATCACGCTTAGATTCTGGTGGCATTTGAATTTGCTATAAGAGGTTTAAGAGGTACGTAGGTCTAAGTACCTGTCGTTGCAGTACCTCAGACAAGGAATCTGAACGTCGAGTGACAGCAGTTTAGGCTACCCGCTGTACCTGTTGGACTGGTATGTATATTATCAAGGGGTTGGTGATTAGTGAATGTCAGTTTGATAAAGACGTTCGGATTTCAAAAATTTATTGATTACTATAACGTTGTCCTACTCGTTGACTGAATGGTCAGCGTACTGGCCTTCGGTTCAGAGGGTTCCGGGTTCGATTCCCGGCCGGGTCGGGTTTTTAACCTTCATTGGTTAACTCCAATGGCTCGGGGGCTGGCTGTGTGTGCTGTCCCCAACATCCCTGCAACTCACACACCACACAACACTATCCTCCACCACAATAACACGCAGTTACCAACACATGACAGATGCCGCCCACCCTCATCGGAGGGTCTGCCTTACAAGGGCTGCACTCGGTTAGAAATAGCCACACGAAATTATTATTATTATTATTATTATTATTATTATTATTATTATTATTATTATTATTATTATTACTGTAACGTTATAATACATTTGATTAATTGATACCATAACAGTCAAATATGATATTACACAATTTTGTGATCTATTTGTTTCGGTAATTTACCTTCACGTTGAGGCTAATTCTTTTAAAAACCATTGACTTTGAAAGCCATGATAAGTATGGAATATTGCTTGAAAATATGGTTTCCTGAGTTATGGAGCACAAACACTAACTTGTCCGCCCTTTTTTCACAGCTTATTGGTTCTAGAATGTGCATGATGACAACAAACTTTACGGAAAGCCGTTGATCTTAAAGCACATTACGCGCGTTGTATGTACTAAAATAATAATAATAATAATAATAAAAATAACGCGTGTGGGGATTTACCGGTTACCTCCATCGGGTGCGTCCCATTGGAATTGGGGAAGCTCGCTGGCTCTGCCGCCAGCAGAGTCAGAGGGTAGTAGGGAAATAAAATACCACCGTGAAGAAAAAACTGGTCCCTTGCCAGGGTTACGGCGAAGACTGGTAAATAACCAGAAGCCAGAAAACATCTTGAGGCAACCTCTAGGGCTAACAACCCTAGTTGTAAAAGGATGGGTACCCGTCCAAAGCAAAGTCAAGTCAAAACGCATGATGGCACAACATTTCAAGAAACATACCCCAGGGGGTAAATCTTCGGATAAATCCCTCGTCGTGAACGCCACGGCGCATGAGTCTCGTTCGGATTCTGGGAGAGACTCGACATCATGCAAGAGACGAGTCGGAGCGTCTCGGTGTACCCCGAAGAGTCAAAAACTCAGGCCAAAATCTAAAACCTTTCTAGCAACTTTCAACATAAATTCACTTACACAAGCTGGCAAGCTGAAAACCCTCACCAAAGCTCTTCACAAAAATCAGATATCCGTAATGGCCCTACAGGAAACAAGGTACCCAGATGAATAGATTTTTGAATCCGAAGGCTACCGATTTTTCAAGAGCAAAGCGCAAAGAAGAATCCTCAATGGAGCTGTGATGCTTGGAACCGCGTTTGCTGTTAGAACCAAGATCCTTAAATCGGTTGCAAATTTCGAACCTGTGAATGACAGATTGTCTATACTCACAATTAAATGCGCGAACAAAACCTACGCCCTAGTTAACGCACATGCTCCTACAAACGATAAGAACAAGTCTGATCCAGACGAAGTTGATAATTTCTGGGACCTACTGGATGAAAAATTAATCAAAATCCCCATACACCATGTCAAGCTTCTTTTGGGTGACTTCAATGCCCAACAAGGTCGTGAACAGAAGTACAAGAAAGTTATAGGAAATTACCCTGCTCACAAAAGAACCAATCCCAGCGGCAAAAGACTGGTGTCCATTTGCGAAAATCACAACCTGCAGGTCATGTCGACCCACTTTCGCCATCTACCCAGAAAGCAAATGACTTGGCGTTCTCCCGTCCAAGCTCTCGGAGAGTTCCAAATTGATCATGTTGCAATCTCCAGGAGAAACAGCCCTGAGATTATGAATGTCAAGGTAAAGAAAGGCATCAATGTGGCCTCAGATATTATATGTCTCTTATCAAATTCAAACCAATTCCCGCAAACACAAGGAAGACAACAAAACAGATCACACGCTTCGACAATGATAAACTTCGGCAAAGGGTCGAGGAGTTCCAGGAGAAGGCTAGACCAAATGACTGTGACTTTAACAACACCAAAAGTCTCCTTGTTGAGGCCGCCAAAGACGTTGCAGAAATCAAGAGAAGCAAAAAGCATGCCTGGTGGAATAGTACCTGCGAATCAGTCCTCCAAGAAAGACTCAATGCGTGGAAACAGTACTACTCTACGAAATCAGAAAATGATTGGGAAACCTACAAAACCCAACGTGCCCAAGCAGCTAGGGTGTTCAGAACGAGAAACGTAAATACGAAAAATCTCTCATTGAAAAGATAGAACAAAACTTTAGGAAGAATGAAAGCAGAGAGTACTACAGAGCCTTCAAACGCAAACTCACTGGCTATAAACCACTATCTCTATGCTTTGAGTGAAAGGACGGCACACTGGCGACGTCAAATGAAGAAAATTGCAGCATTCTGGCAGATTACTTCAAGAATTTACTTAATTGCTCTAAACCGCAAAGCGCCATTGAGACCAAGGAACCCTTACTCAGGTACCCAGATTCCAGACCACCCGACAGAGATGAAATCAAGCGCCACATTGCCCGTCTCAAACATCACAAAGCGCCAGGGGAAGACTCAGTAGTAGCAGAACTATGGAAATATGCCCCAAAGGAATCACTTGATACCTTGCAAAAGCAAATAGAAGAAATTTGGAACAAGGAGACCCTGCCCGAAGATTGGAAAATAGCTTTGATCCATCCATTACACAAAAAGGGCAGCATGAAGAACATCAACAACTACAGAGGAATATCTTTGCTACCCGTGACTTACAAAATTCTATCACTTGCCATCCTGGAGCGTTTGGAAGCACAAGTCGAACATCAAATAGGTGAATACCAAGAAGGGTGCAGAAAAGGTCGCTCAACAGCTGAACAGATCCAAAATCTCAAAACGATCATCAGATATTGTACACTAAGGTCCAAGCAGTATGTGTCTGTCTTTGTAGACTTTAAGAAAGCGTACGACTCCATTGACCGGGAAGTCCTGCTAAACATCTTAAATTAATTTGGAGTTGATTTGTAACTGCTGGCATTAATTAGAGCCACCCTGACCGATACAAAATCCAAGGTGAAGTTCCACGGATGTCTCTCGCATTCCTTTGACACCAAAACAGGCGTCCGACAAGGTGATGGGCTATACCCGATACTCTTCAACTGTGTTCTTGAAAAGATCATCAGAACCTGGCGGGTGAGATTACAGGAAACCAACTACAGTCCATTGAGAATAGGAACCAAATCCAAGGGGATCGCAACAGACTGCTTAGCATTTGCCGATGATATTGCGGTTCTCTCAAACGACATAGAAACCGCTAGAGCTCAAGTTGAAATTTTAAAGGAAATTGCCGAACAAACTGGTCTGCAGATATCGTTTGAGAAAACAGAAGTAATGACTAACATCAAAGAGGCTCCACCAAAACTCCATACAAAATGCGGGGGCATCACCGGAGTAGACAAATTCAAATACCTGGGTGAGATCATCATGAAAAATGGACTGGACAAAGAAGCACTTCAGGAGCGAGTACGCAAACTGGAAATAGCCTACCAAACATCCCGCACAATCTACAACAAAAAATGCCTTTCCCAAAACACCAAGATACATCACTATGAAACAGTTCTGAAGCCAGTAGTTCTATATGCAGCCGAAACACTGTCTCTAAATGCCAACAAAGGACTCCTTGAAGAACTGGAGAAAAGAGAACGCAAAATTGTGAGAGGAATCTTGGGATCAAAGTACAGAATCAGAAAAAGACGGGCACGATTTTACGGTCATATGAAAAGAATGGACGGAAGAAAGTTAACTAAAGAAATCTTTCACTTTTTTTATTCAAACCCCAAAACCACAATTGCGTGGTTTAGAAATACAAAAGAAGACCTGCAAATGCTACATATCTCAGCTGAAGACGACCTTAACAGAGCTCTTCCGCAAGAAAATATTGACGAACGGGCTAAACCGAGACGAGCAACCGAAGAGAAGACACGGTGTCCCTTGGACAGAGGAGCGTAAGCAGGCCCACTCACAAAGAATGAGGAAAATTTGGGCTCTAAAGAAGGCCAAGTTCAGTGTCAAATGCAACAAGACTTAACGTGGTCCTTGATGGCCCCAGCGAATCATATATAATAATAATAATAATAATAATAATAATAATAATAATAATAATAATAATAATAATAATGCAAGTTATAGAAAGAGGTAGCCATCAAAAATCCCCGTAATAGAGATTCTATTTATCAGTTTTGTTTAAAAATAATATAAATTTACTTCTCTCTCTCTAGGGCTGAGATATTCTCGATCAAGCCCGTCCTTCCCCTGTGTATCAGCACGTGTAAACTCTCTGACGTCCGCCGTTACTTTGGATGTCCTGAGATGATGTATCTCACCGTGTATCCTGCTGTATGCCAGTAATTATTACTCTATAGATTTGTTGTATGTGTTCCAAGTGATTTTGTATGCTAATTGTAATTTCGTGATTGATTCTTTCTTTGCTTACTGATTTATCTTCGCTGGTTGAATACTTCGCCTAGAGACTCGATGTATCACATTGGGAGATTTTTCTGTATTTTGTAACTAAAGTAGTATTGTTGAATCCCTATTTAGTTCCTTCTATATGATGCGCCTATTCATATGAAATTTGGAGTCCGGTTTTTCTTGTCATTCATGAAGTCTTCCTATGGACGGGATTGTTTCTTCTCTTGTCTTGCCGGGCTGAGTGGCTCAGGCGGTTGAGGCACTGGCCTTCTGACCCCCAACTTAGCAGGCTCGATCCTGGATCAGTTTGGTCGTAGATTTACTGACACATAAAAGAACTCCTGCGGGACTACATTTCTGTACCTCGACGTCCCCCAGAGAACGTAAAAATAGTTAACGGGACGTAAATCCAATAACATTATTATTGTCTTCTACTAAACAGGACTGCAAGGTCATGTGTAAAGGGTAGGCAGTCAAGAGACATTTCGCTTTTTAGACGTCTCTCAATATTTATCCCTTTAGCTTAATTTTACCATTTGCGAAACACTTCTTTCAGAAGTAAATTTAATAGTTGTGGGTATAATATGTATCATTGTTTGACTCCTGTTTCGATTCAAGCAGTTTAGACATTTCTCCTAAGAATGTAACTTTTGATGTTGTGTTGGTTAGAGTTTGCTTGTATTTCTGTCGACTTGAAATTTCTGTCTGTATATCGAGTCACACTCCTTTCTGAATTTAACAGAGGGGATTACTGTTTTGTGTTATATAATTCGTACAACTACTGAATTATAAGAGGACTTCACCGTCGTATCACAATATCACGTTCTTCTTATTATTATTATTATTAACACACATACACTCGTCACAGAGTAAAAAAGGTCACTATATACAAATACAAACAATACATATATATATCACATAGTTGACGTAACCAATGTCAATCGGCGACATCTTCCCCACCCTGGTCTATCTCCAAAGGGATGACCAGCTGCACTGGCCGAGTAATAAGGGTGTTGTCAGACTGCCGCAGAATGACCGTTCTTGTACGTCCGTCTCTCCCTGGGCGCATCTCTTCTATCCTCGCATTCTTTCACATGTGGCGGGGTCTGACGTCTTCTTGGAGGAGGACGATGTCTCCGATCTTGGGCAAATGTGTATTGGTCTTTTGATTTTTGACCTCATGCTGACTTCTCAGTTGAAGCAGATACTCCTTTTTCCAGCGTCATGAAAAGTCCCCCAAAACCTTTTGTTGTAATCTGTATGCCTTTACGAGATTTTTCCTCGTGCTCGGTTCTGGCCCTTCCGGGATGGATGCTAGTTTTCTTCCACTAAAAAATGGGATGGTGTCAGGAGATCTCCCGTGTCTGTGGCCTGAGTGATTGGCCTGCTATTGAGGGTGGGTTCAACCCTTGTCAAAATTGTATTGAGACTTTCTTCGTTCAGCTGGGAGCGGCCGAGTACCTTTCTTAGACATCTTTTTTATAGATCCCACCATTCTCTCCCAAAAGCCTCACCACCAAGCCGCTCCGGGTGCGATAAACTTCCAACGAATACCATTGTGAGCACAGTGGTGGTGAACCTTGGTGTCTGTCACAATCTTATTGAGTTCCATAAGCTCGTTATGAGCAGTGAGGAAGGTCTGAGCGTTGTCAGAATATATGGTGTGCGGCACACCTCGTCTGCTGACAAACCTCTGCATGGCCATCAAGAATCTATCCGTATACATATCTTTAGATAGCTCGAGATGGATAGCAAAGGGTGGTGGCACAAGTGAAAAGAATGATGTACGATTTGTTAACATTGCTGCCACATCTAACGTACAGGGGTCCAGCGAAGTCGATCCCACGGCACCAAATTTTGTGTTATATAATTCGTACAACTACTGAATTATAAGAGGACTTCACCGTCGTATTACAATTATCACGTTCTTATTATTATTAATACACACACACACACACACACTCGTCACATAGTAAAAACAGTCACTATATACAAATAGAAACAATATATATATATATATGACATAGTTGACGTAACCAATGTCAATCCGCGACATACTGCTTGTTCCGAATTTGTTATTCACAGGCTCTTTCCTGTCTGAATCATGCCTGATGTTCTCTAGTTAAGTTGTCAGTTTACTTTTCTAACATATTTTGTAGGGATTTATAGAGGATTTTATAGGTGACTGACTGAAGGGATATCCCTCTGTAATTGCAAGGTATCCACATTATCGAAAATCTTCACTGGAGACAAAAGGCCGTGGCCCGTATCGAAAACAAGATAACAGACAAGATAGCCATCCAAAGAGGAGTCAGACAAGCTTATGTTCTATCTTTCTTGGTATCCAAATTTTATTCACACAAAAATTTTAAAACAGGTTTAGAAAACCATCAGGATGGCATAAAAGTAAATGGCGCCGTAATTAACATCACCAGGCGAGTTGGCCGTGCGGTCAGGGGCGCGTAGCTGTGAGCTTGCATCCGGGAGATAGTGGGTTCAAATCCAACTGTTGGCAGCCCCGAAAATGGTTTTTCGAGATTTCAGATTTTCACACCGGGCAAATTCTGCAATGTACCTTAATTTAGGCCACGACCGCTTCCTTCCCACTCCTAGCCCTTTCCCATCCTATCGTCGCCATAAGATCTATCTGTGTCGGTACGACGTAAAGCAGTTTGCAAAAAAATATTAACAACATCAGATATGTGTAACGGTTATCTGGTGTGATAGTCTTCTTGAAGGTCTACAATTCCCACTGAATAAGATTAGCACTGTAAGTGATACTGTACAAACACTACCAGGTTCATGATCCTCAGTAGACGAGGCCAACCTGAGGCAATCTTACACATCAACAACCGACAGATCGAGAGAGAAACTAGCTTCAAATATCTGGGTGCCATTGTCACTGACAAACTTGATCTTAAGAAAGACGTGAAACGGAGGATAGCAATAGCACAAAAAAACATTTACAAATATAATTTATTTTGTAATGACATTCAAAAGATGGTCAAGTACTATATACGATTATTCTTGTATTATGGTGTGAAAACATGGACCCTCAAGAGCATATGAGTAAAACGATCGGAAGCCTTTGAATAGTGGAGCCACCGGAAGATGTTCAGGATTTCGTGGGTTAGTCGATTAACGATCAAAGAAATACTCGGAAGGTAAAGGGAAAGTCGGGAATTCATTCAAACAATAAAGCGCCGCAACATTTCTTACACTGGCCACATCCTTAGAAATGGCCATAACATGAGAAGAATTCGCAGCGTTGAAAGTCATTTCCATCTGGAAAGAAACTGACCAGCATTCACCACAGCGAACGCCAACTTCAGGGGCAACTCATATGGTACTTAAAGAATAATTATTCAAATCTGATGTCTTCTTTTATGTGAACATGGTGAATTAATGCATATTTCCAGTCTTCAGGAATTTTCTCAGTATTCCAGATGTCCTGTAAGATTTCGTGTGTACTTTGGTCAGTTTGTCGTTTCCTGTTTTCAACGATTATATCATTATTCGGTCTTTTCTCGGTGCTTTGTAGTCTTTTAGATCTCTTTATTTGTTTGACTTATTCTAACGTGGTAAGTAGGCCTAATGAGTCTAGATTTGGTGCGGTCTTCGGGACTTTCAAACTTTAAAAGGCTTAGAAAGTATTTTGCAGTTCTCTTTATTATTTTCTCCTAGTGTTCCATCTGAACATCTGAAGAACAGTCTGGAGCGTTGATAATTTCGGAATCCATCTTTAAATTTCCTTTAGTAGTTTCGGGCATTGTTTTTCCTGAAGTCTAGTTCAGTTTTCGTCAGTCTAGTTTGGTCATACATGAACTGTTTCAGTGCTCTGCTAATGAAAAATGTTCCGATATTCTTGTTTTGAATATTGTTTTGTAAAAATTTAGGGTTTTGAAATGGAATGTTATCAGATTTTCGCCATCTCCGCTTCATTATTATACAAAGAAATCCATGCAAAACATAATTATTTATTTATTTATTTATTTATTTATTTATTTATTTATTTATTTATTTATTTATTTATTTATTTATTTATTTATTTATTTATTTATTTATTTGCCAATATTTCCTGTTCTCTGCCCTAATACCACACAAACAGGGTCTATTCACTCATCTTCTCTACGATGGAAGGTGAAACGACAGAAATCATATGAAGGATGTTAGGCGTGCGATGCGATCCCCAATGCGTAGAGTTCAAGTGTCTTAGAAAGTACCGTAACTTCTCAGGGAAACTGAGAATAAATAAAATAATAATGTAATAATTCAGTTAAGGAATTTTGTTCCTTGCTCTAGCAGGAGAGGGAGCCGCTGTTCGATAGAGTAGCTGCGGATAAACAGGCCGAGGACGGAGCTGTTTTAGTGATGACTTGAGAATGTGTGAATATGTATGCGCTTTGTCTCCGTGCTGCTGGCGGGGCTCCAAACCACATCAGACAAGTCTATCATTCAGGTCACTCCATCAACAAACATGTCCGACTTGTTGACTGACGAACTGCCACCAAATAACTTACGGAATAAAAGCATTTCTCATATTCATTACTGCAGTCCTAAGACCGCGGGTTTAAATTTGGCACAGGTAGTCGGAATGATGAAGGGTTTAGGTCCATTCGGCACTCCATGTCGTTCGAGTGTTTATATAATTACTTGGAACATGCACAGATTGCCCAATTGAGATCCATTCGTTCGTCATGTGTTAAACAGAACGTCGAAAACGACAGTCAGGCAGCCTAAATGGCATCAGGTCAAGATGCCTACACACGGCAATACTATTTTTCTTATCTTTAGAATAGGTCTACCTGAGACCACATCACTCATTGGCTCTGATCTTTACCTAGTATTATCGCTCTTCTTCCAGTATAGCTGCAGGCGGTGGGTCTATTATTACCGACCAACCTTCCGAGGAATCCCCAGCTTATCATCTCCAATTATTTTACAGTTTCTTCTGATTGCAAGAAAATCAAAATAAACATGGATTTCATGTCTGTCAGTTCTTTTACAAGATCTTCACATAGATTAACACAGGTCTTCATATCTACCTCCTTTGACTGAAGATCTGTGGAAAGTCTGAGGGGCAAGCTGAAACTGTGTTTAATTTCCTCTCACTAAGGAATACGGCCGTAATGAGTCTTCGCCTAACAAGCGGCTGCTGCTCAACCCACATGATACACGGTCAGTGCGATGAAACCTTACGGCTTGGTTTTCTAGACCGGAGTTGCCATCTCACCGTCAGATATAGCTCATCAATTATTGTAGTCTGAGTCGACTGAGTGGATCTCGAACCAATCCTCAGGTATAGGTAAAAATCCTTTACCAGGCTAGGAATCGAACCCGGGGCCTCCGGGTGAGAAGTAGGCACGTTAATCCTTGAGCGTGGTGCAGGCATTATTGACGCACCATCGTACTGATGTGGTGTACAGGTTAATTCATTAGATTCCCGCTAGATTCCTGGCGCTGTCATGGAGGGTTTCAACCCTGTCTGTCACCGCACTGAGTTGTTCGGACAGTAGAGTGCTGACCGTCTGAGCCCAAATGGTGGCTTTCTAACTCGACTCTGCCCGGTGGCATTTTAAGGTGCTCAAATATACGTATCGATAGAAATTTCGGCACGTATAATAACAGCCTAGAGGACAGATTTTCATCACCTCGACTTTTTCAGAAAACCGTAGCAATAGTTAGTGGGACGTAAAACCAGTTCTTCTCCTTCCACACACTAGTGGAATCACGAATCGGATCTGTGTCGCACATGTGGATTCTGCCTTATTTTACGTCCGCATGCCCTTCCTCACGCCAATCCTATGCGGAAGGATGTATCGTCTACTGTCGGCTTCTATGCTAGTTTGTAGTGCGATATGTTGTGTGTATTTGAAGATATGTACATTGGTACAAACGCAAAAACCCAGTCCGCGAGTCAGAGGATTCAACCAGATACAGCTAAATTCTCCGATTTGTCCTGGGTTCGAACCTGAGTTCCTTTGAACCTAAGGTCAAAATGCCAACTATTCAGCCAAGGATGTGTGCACGCAAAAACTTATAACATTGTTATATTCATCCTGCTATCATGGTTACAATAAGCAAACACATCTTCATAAGGACAAAAATGAAAGAGAAGAGAAAATATTTCGAATCATACTATTGAACATCTTAAGTTGGCTATATGTAGTTTCCATGAATGTTTCGAGCATTTGACACTGATTTGTTTCATGCCAATAAAGTTACCTAGGTTCGAAAATGGGAAATCTCGGGAAACCAACGTCAGAGTTCCCACCTCATCCAAATGCAAGCTTAGAGCTATAGGACTCTTACTGCGCAACCAACTTGCTCGGTAAATTCCAAATAGAGAGGTACACAGAAATAATCAAGAAATCCTTTTCTCTGAGACGAAGGTCCGGAACAAAGTTATTCCTGTTGTGGCAGGTTCGGCCCTGGCTCGGCTTCATGCTCAAACACACTTTGTTGAATAGCGTTTGAGTGTTGACCACCGAATCCTAAGGTCATGGGTTCAATTGCGGCTGATGTAGTATAATTTTTGAAGGGTGAATAAAGTCAGTTTGACACTCCATACGATGTTGGAATGTAAAATTTATCTGGTGACACATTTGGCATGTGTCCGACAAAATTATTTAAAACTCAGCCATGGATTCCCTGAAGATCTATTAGGGTTAAAAATAGTTACGCAAGCAGTCTAGGTGGCATCAAATCAAAATACCTGCTCACAGTAGCTGAGGTTACATGATTAATTTGAAGGTGCTCAAATGCGTCAGTAACATGTCTGTTGATATATCGGCACGTAAGAGAACTCCAGCGGACAAAATTTCTGCAAATCGACGCATTCTAAGACCCGTAAAAATATATAGTGGATCATTAAACCAATAATAATAATATTACTCGCTCTATTTTCATCTTTCTTCAACCAGTACTGAAATCTATGCAAAAGAATGCTTCGAATTAATCCAGATTTTCTTTAGTGAGTTGAAAGTAAAGTTTCTCCGAAGACAGTTGCTTACATAAAATTGGTCTATTCACTTCGTTAGTAAAACGAAATTAATAACTGGAGGTAACGTGAGTACAAAAGTATAGCACATTACTCTGAAATGCAGACTACAAATAATCTCTTACCCTAAAGCCATCTTCAGAAATCTTGATCACTGGGCAGGTGACATTTTATGACATTTTACATGATACGTCAGTTCAGCCTTACTCACCCGATAGTGTGATGACAATATGTTATAGCAGTATAATATATAGAGAGTAATATAATACACTCATGTTCACAGGACATGCTCATTAGTATGTTCTGCAGAAACGATTAGTATTTCAGTCACCTAAGTTCAGCAAGTGTCCTGTTGCCTAGTAGGCACTGGATCCTCCATGGGCACTGATAACTTGTTCTATGCGTGATGGTATCGACGCGTATAAGGCGTGAATGGCGTCCTGGGCTGTAGCCATCCATGCTGCATTCATCTGGTTTCACAGTTCATCTTTGGTGGCTGGCATTGCGTCATAGCACCGCACCCGTCGATTCACCATATCCCACACATTTTCGATTGGCGACGAGTCCGGTGATATCCTATGACAACAAGAAGTCACGTGTTCGTGCAGCAACATGTGGTCGCGAATTGTCCTGCTGAAATATGGCGTCTGGGGTGCCGTGCTGAGTGGGTATGGCTACGGGTCGCAGGATGTCATTAACCTAAGTCAAACTAGTCACAATGCCCTGGACACGCACCAACTGTGATTTGTAATTGTACCCAATAGTACCCCACATCACAAGGCCTTGAGTTGGCGTTGTATGTCCTGTGAGAGTGCATTCAATGTGATGCCTCTCCTAGTGTCTGCGGGGAACCAAAATGTGGCCGTCATTTTCAAACAAACAGAACCTGGATTCGTCCGTAAACACTATCTGTTGCCATTCCTGTCCCTAGTGACGTCGTTTCGTACACCATTGCAGTCTAGCATGTTTATGCACATTAGTAAAAGATGGGCGGAGAAGCAGACGACGCGCGCGTAACCCAGACCGTAATAAACGGTGACGAACTGCCACTCCTGATAGTGTACGATGTGTTACACTACAGATAAGGACGCAGATCTCATCTGCAATGCCATTCGAATGAGGTGCGGTTCTTCTAAGGGGGGGGGGGAGGGTCTGGGTGGTGCGACCAGACTCATCTCATCGTGTTCTACGGCCTTCTGTGAACCATTCTGTACAAACCCGTTGCACTGCCGACGCACTTCGTCCCACACGAGAAGCAATTTCCCGGATTGATGCATCACTTTCTCTCATGTCAATAATACGCCTCTTTCAAACTCACTCATTTGACGGTACGGTTCTCGCATACGTTCGCGGGGCATCCTGCACGTCTGCTCAAGTCACACTGATCCATTACTTTCGGTTTATAGCAACAACGAAAGGCACATTTTACCAGTCGGTGGTGATGCACCGAGATATCGATGTGAACCTTGAACCTGAGGGCCGACATAGTTCAGATGCTGAACATTTCAAAAAATACCAATGCACATGTTCTGTAAATATGAACTTCCTATCTCTAGTCTTTCAAGGTGTTTGGTTTTTACGAACATGAGTGTATAAAGGTCCAACATATCTTTCATAACATAACTCTGCCAGGTAAAATTTTAAATGTCACGTACGTGGTTACTTTTATTTTCAAAGAAGAATATAGGCTACATAACCATACTTTGTAATTTGACTTCGTATTTATTTCAGATTTGAGGCGGCTTAGGTAGCGCAGTTGTTTAGGATATCACGTCCTGTTCTCCATCTTGGAGGTTCGAATACTGTATGGAGTTAAGTTTATCTACTAGCAACATTTCAGTTCATTAATCCTATTGGTTGTTAATTCCTCACATGTTATGCTATCACGTGTCATGCCTTTCCTAACCAGGAAGCTCTTTATTTTCTTTCTTGTCGAGTTCTGAAACAGGCGCCCTATATACAGCCAGGCCTTCCTCTCCTACCTTAATTAAATCATCTTCCTCCGATCCGGGTCCTATTATAAATCGAGATTTACTTCGCCGTCTGTAGGTCACAACTCTAAAGCCTTCATTGGATTCCTCTTCCCTCGTAACTTCAGTAGAGACTGAGGTTAGATCTGTGTCTCTTACCTTAGATTTCCTCTCTCGCAGAAGTTTCTAGTGGTACTTGTGTTGCAGTGTATACTGTTCTCTCCCCCTGCAGCCGTTATCCTTTTCCTTGGAAGGTGGGGTTTTTCATTACTGGCTTTTTGGATTTTATCCCTTTTATCCAGCCTCGGGCGGAATTTTGGTGTTGTTGAGTAATCTGAATGACTATAAACGATTCTTGAATTCAAGCTTTCGTACACTGCACGCTAATATATACACGACACTGTCGCAAAAACATTTACCACTCTGATACTATATACTCGATATGTTATTAAGTATTTCCTATGAAATCACTCGTTTTATAAGTATTTCCTCTGAAATCACTCGTTCTAACTCACTACTGCTAACACTGATCACCAGCAGTCGCCATCTGTATCTACTGCTATGAATATTTTCAGTACCAAGATAATGCTTATAGTGACATATGGTCTAGACCTAATAAGGATGTACCTCACCAAGAGATCGAGAAGATCAAAGCATCATACCTTAGAGACTACTGCGTGTTTCTAAATGCACACCATCTAGAATAACACACGAGCTCTTCAGAAAGACTTTCTTCATTGTACAACTAAGACAAAAATTATTGTTTCTTCCACCAACAATGGCATATCAGAGATTGTTAGATGAACAGCAGCGCGAGAAAGTGAGATATGGTTGGAATTTTACCCGACTGAAGCAATGACTTCTTCAGAAAGGAAAGATGTGGATTATGACATGCGACACACGATGACGAGATTCGCAGTACACGGATTCCAAAATCGTGTCTGCAGGAAGAAGAGTTTTCACTTCCCGGACGAAGCCACGTGTGAATGTGAACTGTGCAGAAGACGGTGCGATCGGTACCATGCGCTATGGTGTCAACTGTCCGGCTCCATGGCTAAATGGTTAGCGTGCTGGCCTTTGGTTCAAGGGGCTCTGGGTTCCATTCCCGGTCGGGTCGGAGATTTTAACCTTAATTGGTTACCTCCATTGGCTCTGGGACTGGTTGTGTGCGTTGTCCGTAAATAAAAAATGAAAGGGAAATCAAGTAAAGAATGAGAAAAATAAGAATACATCAGAAAAAATATAAAAAACTCAGTTCTGTAGTGACTAAGGCGATACAGGCAGATCATTCATTCAGGATATGCATATTGCACTCATTATTAATATGTTATTTTATTTTATTGCTTGCTTTCCTTTTATGGTCATTAGCTGCAATAAATTATTATTATTATTATTATTATTATTATTATTATTATTATTATTAATCGTAATCTGCTGGTAACTAATCAAATCCTGAAACAAGTTATTATTTAAGAGTACAAAGTTTGAAGGAAACGCGTGATGTTTAATTGGGATCAATGAATGTTGTAAAATGCTTTTCAGATCGAACATGACAAGTTCATACTAAGATTTAATGACTTCATGTCGTCCATTATCTCTTCTTATACACTCATTCCTAAACTTAATGATTAAATATAGACTGAATAAATTTCTCCACTTAGTAACGAATTGGTCTTTCAACCGACTCCCTTTATTAAATGTACTTCATTACTGCCAATTAAACTTTCCTTTCTTATTAATAAGATCTGAATCTCAAGCATTTGAATAATGCTATGCAATCAGGAGTTTCTTTTCAAATCTACATAAAGCGCTTGTACTGAATTCTTTCATTGAACTTGAATCTGACCTTTAATCGACTACTGATTACTTTCATACAGAATAATATGTTAGTAGCCTATGTGTATTTGCCCAACTCTTGTACCGTTTCTCTACGGCTTAGGGCAGGGCCTCTCAGGGTGCATGCACCTGGTGCATGCACTGCGCACGGTGCAAAAGACGACTTCGCTCGGTTGACCAGAGTGCAGCCCCACTCCTCGATTCGGAGCAATAGCGCTGTCTCTCTCTTTCCCCACGCCTGTCTCGCTCGCTCCCCCTGTCTCCCTCTTCCTCACTTGCTCCGTAGCGCTCCAAATTCGAGCCGAGTTGAGCCGAGCTTAACCGAGTAGCCCACAGACGAAGCGTTGGTCCAAGCCGAGCCGAGCGGGACCGATGCACTGTCCACAGGAACTCTGCGCCGCTGTTTGCACGCGTGAGATTTGGGGCGTTTGATAGGCCCTGGCTTAGGGTATGAAGTGAGATGAATAGCAATAATGTTGTTTGCTTTACGTCCCACTAACTACTTTTATGGTTTTAGGTGAGGAATCCCCGTAGTTAGTTTTTATGACCGAATGCCCTTCTTGACGTCAGCCTCATCAGAATAGTTCATGAGATGAAACGAATACCGTGTTGTATGATAGTAGAAAGGGAGAGAGTAAAACCCACTGCTGCCACATAGGTAGCATACTTGTGTCGCATAGCATCTAGTGGTCCGCTCAACCCTTAATGTCTCCATACTAAGGACGAATCACTATCGACAGTGTCATATGCCCTCACTCCATTCGAACACTGCGGAGAGAGGTCTGGGACTGAGTCCAGGTTTTTGACACCCAATCTACCCTGCCGGCCAATATTCTGATGGTGAAAATTGTTTTCGACCAACGGGACTCGAACCAGCTAACCACGGTGTCAAAACATATAGACTTGATGCGTTAACGATCCTAGCCAGCGGAAGGGCTTCGTGATTAATAATATATATGTGTTTCCAGCTCAAATATAATGAAATTCTTTAAAGTCGGAAAATATTTCACACACACTGGCATTATGATAGCCTAAATGACGTCAAATTAAAATACCTACAACATAGAAGGTGAGCCCATATTATTATTATTATTATTATTATTATTATTATTATTATTATTATTATTATTATTATTATTGTTACGGGGTTACCCGTGAACCAGCAGGGGTGAAAGAAGGTGCCGGGGTGAATGAATCAAACTACAAATTCATGAATTGATTAAAACTTGGTTATATTTCTTTTTTTTTTTTTTTTTTTTTTTTTTTGCTATGGGCTTTACGTCGCACCGACACAGATAGGTCTTATGGCGACGATGGGATAGGAAAGGCCTAGGAGTTAGAAGGAAGCGGCCGTGGCCTTAATTAAGGTACAGCCCCAGCATTTGCCTGGTGTGAAAATGGGAAACCACGGAAAATCATTTTCAGGGCTGCCGATAGTGGGATTCGAACCTACTATCTCCCGGATGCAAGTTCACAGCCGCGCGCCTCTACGCGCACGGCCAACTCGCCCGGTTATATTTCTTTAGGATTTCAGAAATCAACAACAGAACTTTAACAACTTTTCACTTAGTGAGGTAACAATGACATATCAGGTACCATGACAAAGTTTAGATAAAGCAAGAAAATCCAAAATTTAGTGACTGTTTAGTAATCAGGGCTTCCAGCCCCTCGCTTCACAATTATTGAGCACTCAGCTCAAGATTTAAAAAGACACAAAATTATACCAGGGCAGAAATCCCTCAATGCAATGGAGCACTAGCTCCGTAATTTACAAAATCAAGCCTCCTAGAGGCACTTTTACAACACTTGAAAAAGAGATAACGTGCTCTCCGTTTTCCAAGCCTCTCCAAGGCGATATCAGAAAATACAATCACTTGCGATCAAGGCACAACTTACAAT